>NW_027259387.1:0-32652 GCF_045791955.1 Oncorhynchus clarkii lewisi
TAAGAGAGCTGTTAATTATCCCTAGAATATCTTTAGAAAGGGAATGTGGTGTGTTGGAATTTAAGACAGCTGTTAATTATCCCTGGAATATCTTTAGAAAGGGAATGTGTTGTGTTGGAATTTAAGAGAGCTGTTAATTATCCCTAGAATATCTTTAGAAAGGGAATGTGATGTGTTGGAATTTAAGAGAGTTGTTAATTATCCCTAGAATATCTTTAGAAAGGGAATGTGATGTGTTGGAATTTAAGAGAGCTGTTAGTTATCCCTAGAATATCTTTAAATGTGGGATGTGTTGTGTGGGAGTTTAAGAGAGCTGTTAATTATCCCTAGAATATTTTTAGAATGGGAATGTGTTGTGTGGGAATTTAAGAGAGCTGTTAATTATCCCTAGAATATCTTTAGAAAGGGAATGTGGTGTGTTGGAATTTAAGACAGCTGTTAATTATCCCTAGAAAATCTTTAGAAAGGGAATGTGTTGTGTTGGAATTTTAAGAGAGCTGTTAATTATCCCTAGAATATCTTTACAAAGGGAATGTGTTGTGTTGGAATTTAAGAGAGCTGTTAGTTATCCCTAGAATATCTTTACAGAGGGAATTTGTTGTGTTGGAATTTAAGAGAGCTGTTAATTATCCCTGGAATATCTTTAGAAAGGGAATGTGTTGTGTGGGAATGTAGGAGACCTGTTAATAACCCCTAGAATATCTTTAGAAAGGGAATGTGTTTTGTGGGAATGTAAGAGAGCTGTTAATTATCCCTTGAATATCTTTAGAAAATGATTGTGTTGTGTTGGAATTTAAGATAGCTGTTAATTATCCCAAGAATATCTTTAGAAAGGGAATGTGTTGTGTTGGAATTTAAGAGAGTTGTTAATTATCCCTAGAATATCTTTAGAAAGGGAATGTGTTGTGTTGGAATTTAAGAGAGCTGTTAATTATCCCTAGAATATCTTTAGAAAGGGAATGTGATGTGTTGGAATTTAAGAGAGCTGTTAGTTATCCCTAGAATATCTTTAAATGTGGGATGTGTTGTGTGGGTGTTTAAGAGAGCTGTTAATTATCCCTAGAATATCTTTAGAAAGGGAATGTGGTGTGTTGGAATTTAAGAGAGCTGTTAATTATCCCTACAATATCTTTAGGAAGGGAATGTGTTGTGTTGGAATTTAAGAGAGCTGGTAATTACCCTAGAATATCTTTCGAAAGGGAATGTGTTGTGTGGGAATTTAAGAGAGTTGTTAATTTTCCCAAGAATATCTTTAGAAAGGGAATGTGTTGTGTTGGAATTTAAGAGAGCTGTTAATTATCCCTAGAAAATCTTTAGAAAGGGAATGTGTTGTGTTGGAATTTTAAGAGAGCTGTTAATTATCCCTAGAATATCTTTACAAAGGGAATGTGTTGTGTTGGAATTTAAGAGAGCTGTTAGTTATCCCTAGAATATCTTTACAGAGGGAATTTGTTGTGTTGGAATTTAAGAGAGCTGTTAATTATCCCTGGAATATCTTTAGAAAGGGAATGTGTTGTGTGGGAATGTAGGAAACCTGTTAATAACCCCTAGAATATCTTTAGAAAGGGAATGTGTTTTGTGGGAATGTAAGAGAGCTGTTAATTATCCCTTGAATATCTTTAGAAAATGATTGTGTTGTGTTGGAATTTAAGATAGCTGTTAATTATCCCAAGAATATCTTTAGAAAGGGAATGTGTTGTGTTGGAATTTAAGAGAGCTGTTAGTTATCCCTAGAATATCTTTAAATGTGGGATGTGTTGTGTGGGTGTTTAAGAGAGCTGTTAATTATCCCTAGAATATCTTTAGAAAGGGAATGTGGTGTGTTGGAATTTAAGACAGCTGTTAATTATCCCTGGAATATCTTTAGAAAGGGAATGTGTTGTGTTGGAATTTAAGAGAGCTGTTAATTATCCCTAGAATATCTTTAGAAAGGGAATGTGATGTGTTGGAATTTAAGAGAGCTGTTAGTTATCCCTAGAATATCTTTAAATGTGGGATGTGTTGTGTGGGTGTTTAAGAGAGCTGTTAATTATCCCTAGAATATCTTTAGAAAGGGAATGTGTTGTGTTGGAATTTAAGACAGCTGTTAATTATCCCTGGAATATCTTTAGAAAGGGAATGTGTTGTGTGGGAATGTAGGAGACCTGTTAATTACCCCTAGAATATCTTTAGAAAGGGAATGTGTTGTGTGGGAATGTAAGAGAGCTGTTAATTATCCCTTGAATATCTTTAGAAAATGATTGTGTTGTGTTGGAATTTAAGATAGCTGTTAATTATCCCAAGCATATCTTTAGAAAGGGAATGTGTTGTGTTGGAATCTAAGAGAGCTGTTAATTATCCCTAGAATATTTTTAGAATGGGAATGTGTTGTGTGGGAATTTAAGAGAGCTGTTAATTATCCCTAGAATATTTTTAGAATGGGAATGTGTTGTGTGGGAATTTAAGAGAGCTGTTAATTATCCCTAGCATATTTTTAGAAAGGGAATGTGTTGTGTTGGAATTTAAGAGAGCTGTTAATTATTCCTACAATATCTTTAGGAAGGGAATTTGTTGTGTTGGAATTTAAGAGAGCTGGTAATTACCCTAGAATATCTTTCGAAAGGGAATGTGTTGTGTGGGAATTTAAGAGAGTTGTTAATTTTCCCAAGAATATCTTTAGAAAGGGAATGTGTTGTGTTGGAATTTAAGAGAGCTGTTAATTATCCCTAGAAAATCTTTAGAAAGGGAATGTGTTGTGTGGGAATTTAAGAGTTGTTAATTTTCCCAAGAATATCTTTAGAAAGGGAATGTGTTGTGTGGGAATTTAAGAGAGTTGTTAATTATCCCTAGAATATCTTTAGAAAGGGAATGTGTTGTGTTGGAATTTAAGAGAGCTGTTAATTATCCCTAGAAAATCTTTAGAAAGGGAATGTGTTGTGTTGGAATTTTAAGAGAGCTGTTAATTATCCCAAGAATATCATTAGAAAGGGAATGTGTTGTGTTGGAATTTACGAGAGCTGTTAATTATCCCTAGAATATCTTTACAGAGGGAATTTGTTGTGTTGGAATTTAAGAGAGCTGTTAATTATCCCTAGAAAATCTTTAGAAAGGGAATGTGTTGTGTGGGAATTTAAGAGAGTTGTTAATTATCCCTAGAATATCTTTAGAAAGGGAATGTGTTGTGTTGGAATTTAAGAGAGCTGTTAATTATCCCTAGAATATCTTTAGAAAGGGAATGTGATGTGTTGGAATTTAAGAGAGCTGTTAGTTATCCCTAGAATATCTTTAAATGTGGGATGTGTTGTGTGGGTGTTTAAGAGAGCTGTTAATTATCCCTAGAATATCTTTAGAAAGGGAATGTGGTGTGTTGGAATTTAAGAGAGCTGTTAATTATCCCTACAATATCTTTAGGAAGGGAATGTGTTGTGTTGGAATTTAAGAGAGCTGGTAATTACCCTAGAATATCTTTCGAAAGGGAATGTGTTGTGTGGGAATTTAAGAGAGTTGTTAATTTTCCCAAGAATATCTTTAGAAAGGGAATGTGTTGTGTTGGAATTTAAGAGAGCTGTTAATTATCCCTAGAAAATCTTTAGAAAGGGAATGTGTTGTGTTGGAATTTTAAGAGAGCTGTTAATTATCCCTAGAATATCTTTACAAAGGGAATGTGTTGTGTTGGAATTTAAGAGAGCTGTTAGTTATCCCTAGAATATCTTTACAGAGGGAATTTGTTGTGTTGGAATTTAAGAGAGCTGTTAATTATCCCTGGAATATCTTTAGAAAGGGAATGTGTTGTGTGGGAATGTAGGAAACCTGTTAATAACCCCTAGAATATCTTTAGAAAGGGAATGTGTTTTGTGGGAATGTAAGAGAGCTGTTAATTATCCCTTGAATATCTTTAGAAAATGATTGTGTTGTGTTGGAATTTAAGATAGCTGTTAATTATCCCAAGAATATCTTTAGAAAGGGAATGTGTTGTGTTGGAATTTAAGAGAGCTGTTAGTTATCCCTAGAATATCTTTAAATGTGGGATGTGTTGTGTGGGTGTTTAAGAGAGCTGTTAATTATCCCTAGAATATCTTTAGAAAGGGAATGTGGTGTGTTGGAATTTAAGACAGCTGTTAATTATCCCTGGAATATCTTTAGAAAGGGAATGTGTTGTGTTGGAATTTAAGAGAGCTGTTAATTATCCCTAGAATATCTTTAGAAAGGGAATGTGATGTGTTGGAATTTAAGAGAGCTGTTAGTTATCCCTAGAATATCTTTAAATGTGGGATGTGTTGTGTGGGTGTTTAAGAGAGCTGTTAATTATCCCTAGAATATCTTTAGAAAGGGAATGTGGTGTGTTGGAATTTAAGACAGCTGTTAATTATCCCTGGAATATCTTTAGAAAGGGAATGTGTTGTGTGGGAATGTAGGAGACCTGTTAATTACCCCTAGAATATCTTTAGAAAGGGAATGTGTTGTGTGGGAATGTAAGAGAGCTGTTAATTATCCCTTGAATATCTTTAGAAAATGATTGTGTTGTGTTGGAATTTAAGATAGCTGTTAATTATCCCAAGCATATCTTTAGAAAGGGAATGTGTTGTGTTGGAATCTAAGAGAGCTGTTAATTATCCCTAGAATATTTTTAGAATGGGAATGTGTTGTGTGGGAATTTAAGAGAGCTGTTAATTATCCCTAGAATATTTTTAGAATGGGAATGTGTTGTGTGGGAATTTAAGAGAGCTGTTAATTATCCCTAGCATATTTTTAGAAAGGGAATGTGTTGTGTTGGAATTTAAGAGAGCTGTTAATTATTCCTACAATATCTTTAGGAAGGGAATTTGTTGTGTTGGAATTTAAGAGAGCTGGTAATTACCCTAGAATATCTTTCGAAAGGGAATGTGTTGTGTGGGAATTTAAGAGAGTTGTTAATTTTCCCAAGAATATCTTTAGAAAGGGAATGTGTTGTGTTGGAATTTAAGAGAGCTGTTAATTATCCCTAGAAAATCTTTAGAAAGGGAATGTGTTGTGTGGGAATTTAAGAGTTGTTAATTTTCCCAAGAATATCTTTAGAAAGGGAATGTGTTGTGTGGGAATTTAAGAGAGTTGTTAATTATCCCTAGAATATCTTTAGAAAGGGAATGTGTTGTGTTGGAATTTAAGAGAGCTGTTAATTATCCCTAGAAAATCTTTAGAAAGGGAATGTGTTGTGTTGGAATTTTAAGAGAGCTGTTAATTATCCCAAGAATATCATTAGAAAGGGAATGTGTTGTGTTGGAATTTACGAGAGCTGTTAATTATCCCTAGAATATCTTTACAGAGGGAATTTGTTGTGTTGGAATTTAAGAGAGCTGTTAATTATCCCTAGAAAATCTTTAGAAAGGGAATGTGTTGTGTGGGAATTTAAGAGAGTTGTTAATTATCCCTAGAATATCTTTAGAAAGGGAATGTGATGTGTTGGAATTTAAGAGAGCTGTTAGTTATCCCTAGAATATCTTTAAATGTGGGATGTGTTGTGTGGGAGTTTAAGAGAGCTGTTAATTATCCCTAGAATATTTTTAGAATGGGAATGTGTTGTGTGGGAATTTAAGAGAGCTGTTAATTATCCCTAGAATATCTTTAGAAAGGGAATGTGGTGTGTTGGAATTTAAGACAGCTGTTAATTATCCCTAGAAAATCTTTAGAAAGGGAATGTGTTGTGTTGGAATTTTAAGAGAGCTGTTAATTATCCCTAGAATATCTTTACAAAGGGAATGTGTTGTGTTGGAATTTAAGAGAGCTGTTAGTTATCCCTAGAATATCTTTACAGAGGGAATTTGTTGTGTTGGAATTTAAGAGAGCTGTTAATTATCCCTGGAATATCTTTAGAAAGGGAATGTGTTGTGTGGGAATGTAGGAGACCTGTTAATAACCCCTAGAATATCTTTAGAAAGGGAATGTGTTTTGTGGGAATGTAAGAGAGCTGTTAATTATCCCTTGAATATCTTTAGAAAATGATTGTGTTGTGTTGGAATTTAAGATAGCTGTTAATTATCCCAAGAATATCTTTAGAAAGGGAATGTGTTGTGTTGGAATTTAAGAGAGTTGTTAATTATCCCTAGAATATCTTTAGAAAGGGAATGTGTTGTGTTGGAATTTAAGAGAGCTGTTAATTATCCCTAGAATATCTTTAGAAAGGGAATGTGATGTGTTGGAATTTAAGAGAGTTGTTAATTATCCCTAGAATATCTTTAGAAAGGGAATGTGTTGTGTTGGAATTTAAGAGAGCTGTTAATTATCCCTAGAATATCTTTAGAAAGGGAATGTGTTGTGTTGGAATTTAAGAGAGCTGGTAATTACCCTAGAATATCTTTCGAAAGGGAATGTGTTGTGTGGGAATTTAAGAGAGTTGTTAATTTTCCCAAGAATATCTTTAGAAAGGGAATGTGTTGTGTGGGAATGTAGGAGACCTGTTAATAACCCCTAGAATATCTTTAGAAAGGGAATGTGTTTTGTGGGAATGTAAGAGAGCTGTTAATTATCCCTTGAATATCTTTAGAAAATGATTGTGTTGTGTTGGAATTTAAGATAGCTGTTAATTATCCCAAGAATATCTTTAGAAAGGGAATGTGTTGTGTTGGAATTTAAGAGAGTTGTTAATTATCCCTAGAATATCTTTAGAAAGGGAATGTGTTGTGTTGGAATTTAAGAGAGCTGTTAATTATCCCTAGAATATCTTTAGAAAGGGAATGTGATGTGTTGGAATTTAAGAGAGTTGTTAATTATCCCTAGAATATCTTTAGAAAGGGAATGTGTTGTGTTGGAATTTAAGAGAGCTGTTAATTATCCCTAGAATATCTTTAGAAAGGGAATGTGTTGTGTTGGAATTTAAGAGAGCTGGTAATTACCCTAGAATATCTTTCGAAAGGGAATGTGTTGTGTGGGAATTTAAGAGAGTTGTTAATTTTCCCAAGAATATCTTTAGAAAGGGAATGTGTTGTGTTGGAATTTAAGAGAGCTGTTAATTATCCCTAGAAAATCTTTAGAAAGGGAATGTGTTGTGTTGGAATTTTAAGAGAGCTGTTAATTATCCCTAGAATATCTTTACAAAGGGAATGTGTTGTGTTGGAATTTAAGAGAGCTGTTAGTTATCCCTAGAATATCTTTACAGAGGGAATTTGTTGTGTTGGAATTTAAGAGAGCTGTTAATTATCCCTGGAATATCTTTAGAAAGGGAATGTGTTGTGTGGGAATGTAGGAGACCTGTTAATAACCCCTAGAATATCTTTAGAAAGGGAATGTGTTTTGTGGGAATGTAAGAGAGCTGTTAATTATCCCTTGAATATCTTTAGAAAATGATTGTGTTGTGTTGGAATTTAAGATAGCTGTTAATTATCCCAAGAATATCTTTAGAAAGGGAATGTGTTGTGTTGGAATTTAAGAGAGCTGTTAATTATCCCTAGAATATCTTTAGAAAGGGAATGTGATGTGTTGGAATTTAAGAGAGCTGTTAGTTATCCCTAGAATATCTTTAAATGTGGGATGTGTTGTGTGGGTGTTTAAGAGAGCTGTTAATTATCCCTAGAATATCTTTAGAAAGGGAATGTGGTGTGTTGGAATTTAAGAGAGCTGTTAATTATCCCTAGAAAATCTTTAGAAAGGGAATGTGTTGTGTGGGAATTTAAGAGTTGTTAATTTTCCCAAGAATATCTTTAGAAAGGGAATGTGTTGTGTTGGAATTTAAGAGAGCTGTTAATTATCCCTACAATATCTTTAGGAAGGGAATGTGTTGTGTTGGAATTTAAGAGAGCTGGTAATTACCCTAGAATATCTTTCGAAAGGGAATGTGTTGTGTGGGAATTTAAGAGAGTTGTTAATTTTCCCAAGAATATCTTTAGAAAGGGAATGTGTTGTGTTGGAATTTAAGAGAGCTGTTAATTATCCCTAGAAAATCTTTAGAAAGGGAATGTGTTGTGTTGGAATTTTAAGAGAGCTGTTAATTATCCCTAGAATATCTTTACAAAGGGAATGTGTTGTGTTGGAATTTAAGAGAGCTGTTAGTTATCCCTAGAATATCTTTACAGAGGGAATTTGTTGTGTTGGAATTTAAGAGAGCTGTTAATTATCCCTGGAATATCTTTAGAAAGGGAATGTGTTGTGTGGGAATGTAGGAGACCTGTTAATTACCCCTAGAATATCTTTAGAAAGGGAATGTGTTGTGTGGGAATGTAAGAGAGCTGTTAATTATCCCTTGAATATCTTTAGAAAATGATTGTGTTGTGTTGGAATTTAAGATAGCTGTTAATTATCCCAAGAATATCTGTTGAAAGGGAATGTGTTGTGTTGGAATTTAAGAGAGCTGTTAATTATCCCTAGAATATTTTTAGAATGGGAATGTGTTGTGTGGGAATTTAAGAGAGCTGGTAATTATCCCTAGAATATTTTTAGAAAGGGAATGTGTTGTGTTGGAATTTAAGAGAGCTGTTAATTATCCCTAGAAAATCTTTAGAAAGGGAATGTGTTGTGTTGGAATTTTAAGAGAGCTGTTAATTATCCCTAGAATATCTTTACAAAGGGAATGTGTTGTGTTGGAATTTAAGAGAGCTGTTAGTTATCCCTAGAATATCTTTACAGAGGGAATTTGTTGTGTTGGAATTTAAGAGAGCTGTTAATTATCCCTGGAATATCTTTAGAAAGGGAATGTGTTGTGTGGGAATGTAGGAGACCTGTTAATTACCCCTAGAATATCTTTAGAAAGGGAATGTGTTGTGTGGGAATGTAAGAGAGCTGTTAATTATCCCTTGAATATCTTTAGAAAATGATTGTGTTGTGTTGGAATTTAAGATAGCTGTTAATTATCCCAAGAATATCTGTTGAAAGGGAATGTGTTGTGTTGGAATTTAAGAGAGCTGTTAATTATCCCTAGAATATTTTTAGAATGGGAATGTGTTGTGTGGGAATTTAAGAGAGCTGGTAATTATCCCTAGAATATTTTTAGAATGGGAATGTGTTGTGTGGGAATTTAAGAGAGCTGTTAATTATCCCTAGCATATTTTTAGAAAGGGAATGTGTTGTGTTGGAATTTAAGAGAGCTGTTAATTATTCCTACAATATCTTTAGGAAGGGAATGTGTTGTGTTGGAATTTAAGAGAGCTGGTAATTACCCTAGAATATCTTTCGAAAGGGAATGTGTTGTGTGGGAATTTAAGAGAGTTGTTAATTTTCCCAAGAATATCTTTAGAAAGGGAATGTGTTGTGTTGGAATTTAAGAGAGCTGTTAATTATCCCTAGAAAATCTTTAGAAAGGGAATGTGTTGTGTGGGAATTTAAGAGTTGTTAATTTTCCCAAGAATATCTTTAGAAAGGGAATGTGTTGTGTGGGAATTTAAGAGAGCTGTTAATTATCCCTAGAAAATCTTTAGAAAGGGAATGTGTTGTGTTGGAATTTTAAGAGAGCTGTTAATTATCCCAAGAATATCATTAGAAAGGGAATGTGTTGTGTTGGAATTTACGAGAGCTGTTAATTATCCCTAGAATATCTTTACAGAGGGAATTTGTTGTGTTGGAATTTAAGAGAGCTGTTAATTATCCCTAGAAAATCTTTAGAAAGGGAATGTGTTGTGTGGGAATTTAAGAGAGTTGTTAATTATCCCTAGAATATCTTTAGAAAGGGAATGTGATGTGTTGGAATTTAAGAGAGCTGTTAGTTATCCCTAGAATATCTTTAAATGTGGGATGTGTTGTGTGGGAGTTTAAGAGAGCTGTTAATTATCCCTAGAATATTTTTAGAATGGGAATGTGTTGTGTGGGAATTTAAGAGAGCTGTTAATTATCCCTAGAATATCTTTAGAAAGGGAATGTGGTGTGTTGGAATTTAAGACAGCTGTTAATTATCCCTAGAAAATCTTTAGAAAGGGAATGTGTTGTGTTGGAATTTTAAGAGAGCTGTTAATTATCCCTAGAATATCTTTACAAAGGGAATGTGTTGTGTTGGAATTTAAGAGAGCTGTTAGTTATCCCTAGAATATCTTTACAGAGGGAATTTGTTGTGTTGGAATTTAAGAGAGCTGTTAATTATCCCTGGAATATCTTTAGAAAGGGAATGTGTTGTGTGGGAATGTAGGAGACCTGTTAATAACCCCTAGAATATCTTTAGAAAGGGAATGTGTTTTGTGGGAATGTAAGAGAGCTGTTAATTATCCCTTGAATATCTTTAGAAAATGATTGTGTTGTGTTGGAATTTAAGATAGCTGTTAATTATCCCAAGAATATCTTTAGAAAGGGAATGTGTTGTGTTGGAATTTAAGACAGTTGTTAATTATCCCTAGAATATCTTTAGAAAGGGAATGTGTTGTGTTGGAATTTAAGAGAGCTGATAATTATCCCTAGAATATCTTTAGAAAGGGAATGTGATGTGTGGGAATTTAAGAGAGTTGTTAATTTTCCCAAGAATATCTTTAGAAAGGGAATGTGTTGTGTTGGAATTTAAGAGAGCTGTTAATTATCCCTACAATATCTTTAGGAAGGGAATGTGTTGTGTTGGAATTTAAGAGAGCTGGTAATTACCCTAGAATATCTTTCGAAAGGGAATGTGTTGTGTGGGAATTTAAGAGAGTTGTTAATTTTCCCAAGAATATCTTTAGAAAGGGAATGTGTTGTGTTGGAATTTAAGAGAGCTGTTAATTATCCCTAGAAAATCTTTAGAAAGGGAATGTGTTGTGTTGGAATTTTAAGAGAGCTGTTAATTATCCCTAGAATATCTTTACAAAGGGAATGTGTTGTGTTGGAATTTAAGAGAGCTGTTAGTTATCCCTAGAATATCTTTACAGAGGGAATTTGTTGTGTTGGAATTTAAGAGAGCTGTTAATTATCCCTGGAATATCTTTAGAAAGGGAATGTGTTGTGTGGGAATGTAGGAGACCTGTTAATTACCCCTAGAATATCTTTAGAAAGGGAATGTGTTGTGTGGGAATGTAAGAGAGCTGTTAATTATCCCTTGAATATCTTTAGAAAATGATTGTGTTGTGTTGGAATTTAAGATAGCTGTTAATTATCCCAAGAATATCTGTTGAAAGGGAATGTGTTGTGTTGGAATTTAAGAGAGCTGTTAATTATCCCTAGAATATTTTTAGAATGGGAATGTGTTGTGTGGGAATTTAAGAGAGCTGGTAATTATCCCTAGAATATTTTTAGAAAGGGAATGTGTTGTGTTGGAATTTAAGAGAGCTGTTAATTATCCCTAGAAAATCTTTAGAAAGGGAATGTGTTGTGTTGGAATTTTAAGAGAGCTGTTAATTATCCCTAGAATATCTTTACAAAGGGAATGTGTTGTGTTGGAATTTAAGAGAGCTGTTAGTTATCCCTAGAATATCTTTACAGAGGGAATTTGTTGTGTTGGAATTTAAGAGAGCTGTTAATTATCCCTGGAATATCTTTAGAAAGGGAATGTGTTGTGTGGGAATGTAGGAGACCTGTTAATTACCCCTAGAATATCTTTAGAAAGGGAATGTGTTGTGTGGGAATGTAAGAGAGCTGTTAATTATCCCTTGAATATCTTTAGAAAATGATTGTGTTGTGTTGGAATTTAAGATAGCTGTTAATTATCCCAAGAATATCTGTTGAAAGGGAATGTGTTGTGTTGGAATTTAAGAGAGCTGTTAATTATCCCTAGAATATTTTTAGAATGGGAATGTGTTGTGTGGGAATTTAAGAGAGCTGGTAATTATCCCTAGAATATTTTTAGAATGGGAATGTGTTGTGTGGGAATTTAAGAGAGCTGTTAATTATCCCTAGCATATTTTTAGAAAGGGAATGTGTTGTGTTGGAATTTAAGAGAGCTGTTAATTATTCCTACAATATCTTTAGGAAGGGAATGTGTTGTGTTGGAATTTAAGAGAGCTGGTAATTACCCTAGAATATCTTTCGAAAGGGAATGTGTTGTGTGGGAATTTAAGAGAGTTGTTAATTTTCCCAAGAATATCTTTAGAAAGGGAATGTGTTGTGTTGGAATTTAAGAGAGCTGTTAATTATCCCTAGAAAATCTTTAGAAAGGGAATGTGTTGTGTGGGAATTTAAGAGTTGTTAATTTTCCCAAGAATATCTTTAGAAAGGGAATGTGTTGTGTGGGAATTTAAGAGAGCTGTTAATTATCCCTAGAAAATCTTTAGAAAGGGAATGTGTTGTGTTGGAATTTTAAGAGAGCTGTTAATTATCCCAAGAATATCATTAGAAAGGGAATGTGTTGTGTTGGAATTTACGAGAGCTGTTAATTATCCCTAGAATATCTTTACAGAGGGAATTTGTTGTGTTGGAATTTAAGAGAGCTGTTAATTATCCCTAGAAAATCTTTAGAAAGGGAATGTGTTGTGTGGGAATTTAAGAGAGTTGTTAATTATCCCTAGAATATCTTTAGAAAGGGAATGTGATGTGTTGGAATTTAAGAGAGCTGTTAGTTATCCCTAGAATATCTTTAAATGTGGGATGTGTTGTGTGGGAGTTTAAGAGAGCTGTTAATTATCCCTAGAATATTTTTAGAATGGGAATGTGTTGTGTGGGAATTTAAGAGAGCTGTTAATTATCCCTAGAATATCTTTAGAAAGGGAATGTGGTGTGTTGGAATTTAAGACAGCTGTTAATTATCCCTAGAAAATCTTTAGAAAGGGAATGTGTTGTGTTGGAATTTTAAGAGAGCTGTTAATTATCCCTAGAATATCTTTACAAAGGGAATGTGTTGTGTTGGAATTTAAGAGAGCTGTTAGTTATCCCTAGAATATCTTTACAGAGGGAATTTGTTGTGTTGGAATTTAAGAGAGCTGTTAATTATCCCTGGAATATCTTTAGAAAGGGAATGTGTTGTGTGGGAATGTAGGAGACCTGTTAATAACCCCTAGAATATCTTTAGAAAGGGAATGTGTTTTGTGGGAATGTAAGAGAGCTGTTAATTATCCCTTGAATATCTTTAGAAAATGATTGTGTTGTGTTGGAATTTAAGATAGCTGTTAATTATCCCAAGAATATCTTTAGAAAGGGAATGTGTTGTGTTGGAATTTAAGACAGTTGTTAATTATCCCTAGAATATCTTTAGAAAGGGAATGTGTTGTGTTGGAATTTAAGAGAGCTGATAATTATCCCTAGAATATCTTTAGAAAGGGAATGTGATGTGTGGGAATTTAAGAGAGTTGTTAATTTTCCCAAGAATATCTTTAGAAAGGGAATGTGTTGTGTTGGAATTTAAGAGAGCTGTTAATTATCCCTAGAAAATCTTTAGAAAGGGAATGTGTTGTGTGGGAATTTAAGAGTTGTTAATTTTCCCAAGAATATCTTTAGAAAGGGAATGTGTTGTGTGGGAATTTAAGAGAGTTGTTAATTATCCCTAGAATATCTTTAGAAAGGGAATGTGTTGTGTTGGAATTTAAGAGAGCTGTTAATTATCCCTAGAATATCTTTAGAAAGGGAATGTGATGTGTTGGAATTTAAGAGAGCTGTTAGTTATCTCTAGAATATCTTTAAATGTGGGATGTGTTGTGTGGGTGTTTAAGAGAGCTGTTAATTACCCTAGAATATCTTTCGAAAGGGAATGTGTTGTGTTGGAATGTAGGAGAGCTGTTAATTATCCCTAGAATATCTTTAGAAAGGGAATGTGTTGTGTGGGAATGTAAGAGAGCTGTTAAATAGCCCTAGAATATCTTTAGAATGGGAATGTGTCGTGTTGGAATTTAAGAGAGCTGTTAATTATCCCTAGAATATCTTTAGAAAGGGAATGTGTTGTGTGGGAATTTAAGAGAGGACTTAATTATCCTTAGAATATCTTTAGAAAGGGAATGTGTTGTGTGGGAATGTAAGAGAGCTGTTAATTATCCCTTGAATATCTTTAGAAAATGATTGTGTTGTGTTGGAATTTAAGATAGCTGTTAATTATCCCAAGAATATCTGTTGAAAGGGAATGTGTTGTGTTGGAATTTAAGAGAGCTGTTAATTATCCCTAGAATATTTTTAGAATGGGAATGTGTTGTGTGGGAATTTAAGAGTTGTTAATTTTCCCAAGAATATCTTTAGAAAGGGAATGTGTTGTGTTGGAATTTAAGAGAGCTGTTAATTATCCCTACAATATCTTTAGGAAGGGAATGTGTTGTGTTGGAATTTAAGAGAGCTGGTAATTACCCTAGAATATCTTTCGAAAGGGAATGTGTTGTGTGGGAATTTAAGAGAGTTGTTAATTTTCCCAAGAATATCTTTAGAAAGGGAATGTGTTGTGTTGGAATTTAAGAGAGCTGTTAATTATCCCTAGAAAATCTTTAGAAAGGGAATGTGTTGTGTTGGAATTTTAAGAGAGCTGTTAATTATCCCTAGAATATCTTTACAAAGGGAATGTGTTGTGTTGGAATTTAAGAGAGCTGTTAGTTATCCCTAGAATATCTTTACAGAGGGAATTTGTTGTGTTGGAATTTAAGAGAGCTGTTAATTATCCCTGGAATATCTTTAGAAAGGGAATGTGTTGTGTGGGAATGTAGGAGACCTGTTAATTACCCCTAGAATATCTTTAGAAAGGGAATGTGTTGTGTGGGAATGTAAGAGAGCTGTTAATTATCCCTTGAATATCTTTAGAAAATGATTGTGTTGTGTTGGAATTTAAGATAGCTGTTAATTATCCCAAGAATATCTGTTGAAAGGGAATGTGTTGTGTTGGAATTTAAGAGAGCTGTTAATTATCCCTAGAATATTTTTAGAATGGGAATGTGTTGTGTGGGAATTTAAGAGAGCTGGTAATTATCCCTAGAATATTTTTAGAAAGGGAATGTGTTGTGTTGGAATTTAAGAGAGCTGTTAATTATCCCTAGAAAATCTTTAGAAAGGGAATGTGTTGTGTTGGAATTTTAAGAGAGCTGTTAATTATCCCAAGAATATCTTTACAAAGGGAATGTGTTGTGTTGGAATTTAAGAGAGCTGTTAGTTATCCCTAGAATATCTTTACAGAGGGAATTTGTTGTGTTGGAATTTAAGAGAGCTGTTAATTATCCCTGGAATATCTTTAGAAAGGGAATGTGTTGTGTGGGAATGTAGGAGACCTGTTAATTACCCCTAGAATATCTTTAGAAAGGGAATGTGTTGTGTGGGAATGTAAGAGAGCTGTTAATTATCCCTTGAATATCTTTAGAAAATGATTGTGTTGTGTTGGAATTTAAGATAGCTGTTAATTATCCCAAGAATATCTGTTGAAAGGGAATGTGTTGTGTTGGAATTTAAGAGAGCTGTTAATTATCCCTAGAATATTTTTAGAATGGGAATGTGTTGTGTGGGAATTTAAGAGAGCTGGTAATTATCCCTAGAATATTTTTAGAATGGGAATGTGTTGTGTGGGAATTTAAGAGAGCTGTTAATTATCCCTAGCATATTTTTAGAAAGGGAATGTGTTGTGTTGGAATTTAAGAGAGCTGTTAATTATTCCTACAATATCTTTAGGAAGGGAATGTGTTGTGTTGGAATTTAAGAGAGCTGGTAATTACCCTAGAATATCTTTCGAAAGGGAATGTGTTGTGTGGGAATTTAAGAGAGTTGTTAATTTTCCCAAGAATATCTTTAGAAAGGGAATGTGTTGTGTTGGAATTTAAGAGAGCTGTTAATTATCCCTAGAAAATCTTTAGAAAGGGAATGTGTTGTGTGGGAATTTAAGAGTTGTTAATTTTCCCAAGAATATCTTTAGAAAGGGAATGTGTTGTGTGGGAATTTAAGAGAGCTGTTAATTATCCCTAGAAAATCTTTAGAAAGGGAATGTGTTGTGTTGGAATTTTAAGAGAGCTGTTAATTATCCCAAGAATATCATTAGAAAGGGAATGTGTTGTGTTGGAATTTACGAGAGCTGTTAATTATCCCTAGAATATCTTTACAGAGGGAATTTGTTGTGTTGGAATTTAAGAGAGCTGTTAATTATCCCTAGAAAATCTTTAGAAAGGGAATGTGTTGTGTGGGAATTTAAGAGAGTTGTTAATTATCCCTAGAATATCTTTAGAAAGGGAATGTGATGTGTTGGAATTTAAGAGAGCTGTTAGTTATCCCTAGAATATCTTTAAATGTGGGATGTGTTGTGTGGGAGTTTAAGAGAGCTGTTAATTATCCCTAGAATATTTTTAGAATGGGAATGTGTTGTGTGGGAATTTAAGAGAGCTGTTAATTATCCCTAGAATATCTTTAGAAAGGGAATGTGGTGTGTTGGAATTTAAGACAGCTGTTAATTATCCCTAGAAAATCTTTAGAAAGGGAATGTGTTGTGTTGGAATTTTAAGAGAGCTGTTAATTATCCCTAGAATATCTTTACAAAGGGAATGTGTTGTGTTGGAATTTAAGAGAGCTGTTAGTTATCCCTAGAATATCTTTACAGAGGGAATTTGTTGTGTTGGAATTTAAGAGAGCTGTTAATTATCCCTGGAATATCTTTAGAAAGGGAATGTGTTGTGTGGGAATGTAGGAGACCTGTTAATAACCCCTAGAATATCTTTAGAAAGGGAATGTGTTTTGTGGGAATGTAAGAGAGCTGTTAATTATCCCTTGAATATCTTTAGAAAATGATTGTGTTGTGTTGGAATTTAAGATAGCTGTTAATTATCCCAAGAATATCTTTAGAAAGGGAATGTGTTGTGTTGGAATTTAAGACAGTTGTTAATTATCCCTAGAATATCTTTAGAAAGGGAATGTGTTGTGTTGGAATTTAAGAGAGCTGATAATTATCCCTAGAATATCTTTAGAAAGGGAATGTGATGTGTGGGAATTTAAGAGAGTTGTTAATTTTCCCAAGAATATCTTTAGAAAGGGAATGTGTTGTGTTGGAATTTAAGAGAGCTGTTAATTATCCCTAGAAAATCTTTAGAAAGGGAATGTGTTGTGTGGGAATTTAAGAGTTGTTAATTTTCCCAAGAATATCTTTAGAAAGGGAATGTGTTGTGTGGGAATTTAAGAGAGTTGTTAATTATCCCTAGAATATCTTTAGAAAGGGAATGTGTTGTGTTGGAATTTAAGAGAGCTGTTAATTATCCCTAGAATATCTTTAGAAAGGGAATGTGATGTGTTGGAATTTAAGAGAGCTGTTAGTTATCTCTAGAATATCTTTAAATGTGGGATGTGTTGTGTGGGTGTTTAAGAGAGCTGTTAATTACCCTAGAATATCTTTCGAAAGGGAATGTGTTGTGTTGGAATGTAGGAGAGCTGTTAATTATCCCTAGAATATCTTTAGAAAGGGAATGTGTTGTGTGGGAATGTAAGAGAGCTGTTAAATAGCCCTAGAATATCTTTAGAATGGGAATGTGTCGTGTTGGAATTTAAGAGAGCTGTTAATTATCCCTAGAATATCTTTAGAAAGGGAATGTGTTGTGTGGGAATTTAAGAGAGCACTTAATTATCCTTAGAATATCTTTAGAAAGGGAATGTGTTGTGTGGGAATGTAAGAGAGCTGTTAATTATCCCTTGAATATCTTTAGAAAATGATTGTGTTGTGTTGGAATTTAAGATAGCTGTTAATTATCCCAAGAATATCTGTTGAAAGGGAATGTGTTGTGTTGGAATTTAAGAGAGCTGTTAATTATCCCTAGAATATTTTTAGAATGGGAATGTGTTGTGTGGGAATTTAAGAGAGCTGTTAATTATCCCTAGAATATTTTTAGAATGGGAATGTGTTGTGTGGGAATTTAAGAGAGCTGTTAATTATCCCTAGCATATTTTTAGAAAGGGAATGTGTTGTGTTGGAATTTAAGAGAGCTGTTAATTATTCCTACAATATCTTTAGGAAGGGAATGTGTTGTGTTGGAATTTAAGAGAGCTGGTAATTACCCTAGAATATCTTTCGAAAGGGAATGTGTTGTGTGGGAATTTAAGAGAGTTGTTAATTTTCCCAAGAATATCTTTAGAAAGGGAATGTGTTGTGTTGGAATTTAAGAGAGCTGTTAATTATCCCTAGAAAATCTTTAGAAAGGGAACGTGTTGTGTGGGAATTTAAGAGTTGTTAATTTTCCCAAGAATATCTTTAGAAAGGGAATGTGTTGTGTGGGAATTTAAGAGAGTTGTTAATTATCCCTAGAATATCTTTAGAAAGGGAATGTGTTGTGTTGGAATTTAAGAGAGCTGTTAATTATCCCTAGAAAATCTTTAGAAAGGGAATGTGTTGTGTTGGAATTTTAAGAGAGCTGTTAATTATCCCAAGAATATCATTAGAAAGGGAATGTGTTGTGTTGGAATTTACGAGAGCTGTTAATTATCCCTAGAATATCTTTACAGAGGGAATTTGTTGTGTTGGAATTTAAGAGAGCTGTTAATTATCCCTAGAAAATCTTTAGAAAGGGAATGTGTTGTGTGGGAATTTAAGAGAGTTGTTAATTATCCCTAGAATATCTTTAGAAAGGGAATGTGATGTGTTGGAATTTAAGAGAGCTGTTAGTTATCCCTAGAATATCTTTAAATGTGGGATGTGTTGTGTGGGAGTTTAAGAGAGCTGTTAATTATCCCTAGAATATTTTTAGAATGGGAATGTGTTGTGTGGGAATTTAAGAGAGCTGTTAATTATCCCTAGAATATCTTTAGAAAGGGAATGTGGTGTGTTGGAATTTTAAGAGAGCTGTTAATTATCCCTAGAATATCTTTACAAAGGGAATGTGTTGTGTTGGAATTTAAGAGAGCTGTTAGTTATCCCTAGAATATCTTTACAGAGGGAATTTGTTGTGTTGGAATTTAAGAGAGCTGTTAATTATCCCTGGAATATCTTTAGAAAGGGAATGTGTTGTGTGGGAATGTAGGAGACCTGTTAATAACCCCTAGAATATCTTTAGAAAGGGAATGTGTTTTGTGGGAATGTAAGAGAGCTGTTAATTATCCCTTGAATATCTTTAGAAAATGATTGTGTTGTGTTGGAATTTAAGATAGCTGTTAATTATCCCAAGAATATCTTTAGAAAGGGAATGTGTTGTGTTGGAATTTAAGAGAGTTGTTAATTATCCCTAGAATATCTTTAGAAAGGGAATGTGTTGTGTTGGAATTTAAGAGAGCTGTTAATTATCCCTAGAATATCTTTAGAATGGGAATGTGATGTGTTGGAATTTAAGAGAGCTGTTAGTTATCCCTAGAATATCTTTAAATGTGGGATGTGTTGTGTGGGTGTTTAAGAGAGCTGTTAATTACCCTAGAATATCTTTCGAAAGGGAATGTGTTGTGTTGGAATGTAGGAGAGCTGTTAATTATCCCTAGAATATCTTTAGAAAGGGAATGTGTTGTGTGGGAATGTAAGAGAGCTGTTAAATAGCCCTAGAATATCTTTAGAATGGGAATGTGTCGTGTTGGAATTTAAGAGAGCTGTTAATTACCCCTAGAATATCTTTAGAAAGGGAATGTGTTGTGTGGAAATGTAAGAGAGCTGTTAAATAGCCCTAGAATATCTTTAGAATGGGAATGTGTCGTGTTGGAATTTAAGAGAGCTGTTAAATATCCCTAGAATATGTTTGGAAAGGGAATGTGTTGTGTGGGAATTTAAGAGAGTTGTTAATTGTCCCTAGAATATCTTTAGAATGGGAATGTGTCTTGTTGGAATTTAAGAGAGCTGTTAATTACCCCTAGAATATCTTTAGAAAGGGAATGGGTTGTGTTGGAATTTAAGAGAGCTGTTGATTATCCCTGGAATATCGTTAGAAAGGGAATGTATTGTGTGGGAATTTAAGAGAGCTGTTAATTATCCCAAGAATATCTTTAGAAAGGGAATGTGTTGTGTTTGAATTTAAGAGAGCTGTTAATTATCCCTACAATATCTTTAGAAAGGGAATGTGTTGTGTTGGAATTTAAGAGAGCTGTTATTTATCCATGGAATATCTTTCGAAAGGGAATGTGTTGTGTTGGAATTTAAGAGAGCTGTTAATTATCCTTAGAATATCTTTAGAAAAGCAATGTGTTGTGTTGGAATTTAAGAGAGCTCTTAATTATCCCTAGCATATTTTTAGAAAGGGAATGTGTTGTGTTGGAATTTAAGAGAGCTGTTAGTTATCCCTAGAATATCTTTAAATGTGGGATGTGTTGTGTGGGAGTTTAAGAGAGCTGTTAATTATCCCAAGAATATCTTTAGAAAGGGAATGTGTTGTGTTGGAATTTAAGAGAGTTGTTAATTATCCCTAGAATATCTTTAGAAAGGGAATGTGTTGTGTTGGAATTTAAGAGAGCTGTTAATTATCCCTAGAATATCTTTAGAAAGGGAATGTGATGTGTTGGAATTTAAGAGAGCTGTTAGTTATCCCTAGAATATCTTTAAATGTGGGATGTGTTGTGTGGGTGTTTAAGAGAGCTGTTAATTACCCTAGAATATCTTTCGAAAGGGAATGTGTTGTGTTGGAATGTAGGAGAGCTGTTAATTATCCCTAGAATATCTTTAGAAAGGGAATGTGTTGTGTGGGAATGTAAGAGAGCTGTTAAATAGCCCTAGAATATCTTTAGAATGGGAATGTGTCGTGTTGGAATTTAAGAGAGCTGTTAATTATCCCTAGAATATCTTTAGAAAGGGAATGTGTTGTGTGGAAATGTAAGAGAGCTGGTAAATAGCCCTAGAATATCTTTAGAATGGGAATGTGTCGTGTTGGAATTTAAGAGAGCTGTTAATTATCCCTAGAATATGTTTGGAAAGGGAATGTGTTGTGTGGGAATTTAAGAGAGTTGTTAATTGTCCCTAGAATATCTTTAGAATGGGAATGTGTCTTGTTGGAATTTAAGAGAGCTGTTAATTACCCCTAGAATATCTTTAGAAAGGGAATGGGTTGTGTTGGAATTTAAGAGAGCTGTTGATTATCCCTGGAATATCGTTAGAAAGGGAATGTATTGTGTGGGAATTTAAGAGAGCTGTTAATTATCCCAAGAATATCTTTAGAAAGGGAATGTGTTGTGTTGGAATTTAAGAGAGCTGTTATTTATCCATGGAATATCTTTCGAAAGGGAATGTGTTGTGTTGGAATTTAAGAGACCTGTTAATTATCCTTAGAATATCTTTAGAAAAGCAATGTGTTGTGTTGGAATTTAAGAGAGCTCTTAATTATCCCTAGCATATTTTTAGAAAGGGAATGTGTTGTGTTGGAATTTAAGAGAGCTGTTAGTTATCCCTAGAATATCTTTAAATGTGGGATGTGTTGTGTGGGAGTTTAAGAGAGCTGTTAATTATCCCTAGAATATTTTTAGAATGGGAATGTGTTGTGTGGGAATTTCAGAGAGCTGTTAATTATCCCTAGAATATCTTTAGAAAGGGAATGTGGTGTGTTGGATTTTAAGACAGCTGTTAATTATCCCTGGAATATCTTTAGAAAGGGAATGTGTTGTGTGGGAATGTAGGAGACCTGTTAATTACCCCTCGAATATCTTTAGAACGGGATTGTGTTGTGTGGGAATTTAAGAGAGTTGTTAATTTTCCCAAGAATATCTTTAGAAAGGGAATGTGTTGTGTTGGAATTTAAGAGAGCTGTTAGTTATCCCTAGAATATCTTTAAATGTGGGATGTGTTGTGTGGGAGTTTAAGAGAGCTGTTAATTATCCCAAGAATATCTTTAGAAAGGGAATGTGTTGTGTTGGAATTTAAGAGAGTTGTTAATTATCCCTAGAATATCTTTAGAAAGGGAATGTGTTGTGTTGGAATTTAAGAGAGCTGTTAATTATCCCTAGAATATCTTTAGAAAGGGAATGTGATGTGTTGGAATTTAAGAGAGCTGTTAGTTATCCCTAGAATATCTTTAAATGTGGGATGTGTTGTGTGGGTGTTTAAGAGAGCTGTTAATTACCCTAGAATATCTTTCGAAAGGGAATGTGTTGTGTTGGAATGTAGGAGAGCTGTTAATTATCCCTAGAATATCTTTAGAAAGGGAATGTGTTGTGTGGGAATGTAAGAGAGCTGTTAAATAGCCCTAGAATATCTTTAGAATGGGAATGTGTCGTGTTGGAATTTAAGAGAGCTGTTAATTATCCCTAGAATATGTTTGGAAAGGGAGAATGTGTTGTGTGGGAATTTAAGAGAGTTGTTAATTGTCCCTAGAATATCTTTAGAATGGGAATGTGTCTTGTTGGAATTTAAGAGAGCTGTTAATTATCCCTAGAATATCTTTAGAAAGGGAATGGGTTGTGTTGGAATTTAAGAGAGCTGTTGATTATCCCTGGAATATCGTTAGAAAGGGAATGTATTGTGTGGGAATTTAAGAGAGCTGTTATTTATCCCAAGAATATCTTTAGAAAGGGAATGTGTTGTGTTTGAATTTAAGAGAGCTGTTAATTATCCCTACAATATCTTTAGAAAGGGAATGTGTTGTGTTGGAATTTAAGAGAGCTGTTATTTATCCATGGAATATCTTTCGAAAGGGAATGTGTTGTGTTGGAATTTAAGAGAGCTGTTAATTATCCTTAGAATATCTTTAGAAAAGCAATGTGTTGTGTTGGAATTTAAGAGAGCTCTTAATTATCCCTAGCATATTTTTAGAAAGGGAATGTGTTGTGTTGGAATTTAAGAGAGCTGTTAGTTATCCCTAGAATATCTTTAAATGTGGGATGTGTTGTGTGGGAGTTTAAGAGAGCTGTTAATTATCCCTAGAATATTTTTAGAATGGGAATGTGTTGTGTGGGAATTTAAGAGAGCTGTTAATTATCCCTAGAATATCTTTAGAAAGGGAATGTGGTGTGTTGGATTTTAAGACAGCTGTTAATTATCCCTGGAATATCTTTAGAAAGGGAATGTGTTGTGTGGGAATGTAGGAGACCTGTTAATTACCCCTCGAATATCTTTAGAACGGGATTGTGTTGTGTGGGAATTTAAGAGAGTTGTTAATTTTCCCAAGAATATCTTTAGAAAGGGAATGTGTTGTGTTGGAATTTAAGAGAGCTGTTAATTATCCCTAGAAAATCTTTAGAAAGGGAATGTGTTGTGTTGGAATTTTAAGAGAGCTGTTTATTATCCCTAGAATATCTTTAGAAAGGGAATGTGTTGTGTTGGAATTTAAGAGAGCTGTTAGTTGTCCCTGGAATATCTTTACAAAGGGAATGTGTTGTGTTGGAATTTAAGAGAGCTGTTAGTTATCCCTAGAATATCTTTACAAAGGGAATGTGTTGTGTGGGAATGTAAGAGAGTTGTTAAATAGCCCTAGAATATCTTTAGAATGGGAATGTGTCGTGTTGGAATTTAAGAGAGCTGTTAATTATCCCTAGAATATGTTTGGAAAGGGAATGTGTTGTGTGGGAATTTAAGAGAGTTGTTAATTGTCCCTAGAATATCTTTAGAATGGGAATGTGTCTTGTTGGAATTTAAGAGAGCTGTTAATTACCCCTAGAATATCTTTAGAAAGGGAATGGGTTGTGTTGGAATTTAAGAGAGCTGTTGTTTATCCCTGGAATATCGTTAGAAAGGGAATGTATTGTGTGGGAATTTAAGAGAGCTGTTAATTATCCCAAGAATATCTTTAGAAAGGGAATGTGTTGTGTTGGAATTTAAGAGAGCTGTTAATTATTCCTACAATATCTTTAGAAAGGGAATGTGTTATGTGGGAATGTAAGAGAGCTGTTAAGTAGCCCTAGAATATCTTTAGAATGGGAATGTGTCGTGTTGGAATTTAAGAGAGCTGTTAATTATCCCTAGAATATGTTTGGAAAGGGAATGTGTTGTGTGGGAATTTAAGAGAGTTGTTAATTTTCCCAAGAATATCTTTAGAAAGGGAATGTGTTGTGTGGGAATTTAAGAGAGCTGTTAATTATCCCTAGAATATCTTTAAATGTGGGATGTGTTGTGTGGGAGTTTAAGAGAGCTGTTAATTATCCCTAGAATATTTTTAGAATGGGAATGTGTTGAGTGGGAATTTAAGAGAGCTCTTAATTATCCCTAGCATATTTTTAGAAAGGGAATGTGTTGTGTTGGAATTTAAGAGAGCTGTTATTTATCCATGGAATATCTTTCGAAAGGGAATGTGTTGTGTTGGAATTTAAGAGAGCTGTTAATTATCCTTAGAATATCTTTAGAAAAGCAATGTGTTGTGTTGGAATTTAAGAGAGCTCTTAATTATCCCTAGCATATTTTTAGAAAGGGAATGTGTTGTGTGGGAATTTAAGAGAGCTGTTAATTATCCCTAGAATATCTTTAGAAAGGGAATGTGGTGTGTTGGAATTTAAGACAGATGTTAATTATCCCTGGAATATCTTTAGAAAGGGAATGTGTTGTGTGGGAATGTAGGAGACCTGTTAATTACCCCTAGAATATCTTTAGAACGGGAATGTGTTGTGTGGGAATTTAAGAGAGTTGTTAATTTTCCCAAGAATATCTTTAGAAAGGGAATGTGTTGTGTGGGAATTTAAGAGAGTTGTTAATTATCCCTAGAATATCTTTAGAAAGGGAATGTGTTGTGTTGGAATTTAAGAGAGCTGTTTATTATCCCTAGAATATCTTTAGAAAGGGAATGTGTTGTGTTGGAATTTAAGAGAGCTGTTAGTTATCCCTAGAATATCTTTACAAAGGGAATGTGTTGTGTTGGAATTTAAGAGAGCTGTTAATTATCCCTAGAATATCTTTAGAAAGGGAATGTGATGTGTTGGAATTTAAGAGAGCTGTTAGTTATCCCTAGAATATCTTTAAATGTGGGATGTGTTGTGTGGGAGTTTAAGAGAGCTGTTAATTATACCTAGAATATTTTTAGAATGGGAATGTGTTGTGTGGGAATTTAAGAGAGCTGTTAATTATCCCTAGAATATCTTTAGAAAGGGAATGTGGTGTGTTGGAATTTAAGACAGATGTTAATTATCCCTGGAATATCTTTAGAAAGGGAATGTGTTGTGTGGGAATGTAGGAGACCTGTTAATTACCCCTAGAATATCTTTAGAACGGGAATGTGTTGTGTGGGAATTTAAGAGAGTTGTTAATTTTCCCAAGAATATCTTTAGAAAGGGAATGTGTTGTGTGGGAATTTAAGAGAGCTGTTGATTATCCCTGGAATATCGTTAGAAAGGGAATGTATTGTGTGGGAATTTAAGAGAGCTGTTAATTATCCCAAGAATATCTTTAGAAAGGGAATGTGTTGTGTTTGAATTTAAGAGAGCTGTTAATTATCCCTACAATATCTTTAGAAAGGGAATGTGTTGTGTTGGAATTTTAAGAGAGCTGTTTATTATCCCTAGAATATCTTTAGAAAGGGAATGTGTTGTGTTGGAATTTAAGAGAGCTGTTAGTTATCCCTAGAATATCTTTACAAAGGGAATGTGTTGTGTTGGAATTTAAGAGAGCTGTTAGTTATCCCTAGAATATCTTTACAAAGGGAATGTGTTGTGTTGGAATTTAAGAGAGCTGTTAATTATCCCTAGAATATCTTTAGAAAATGATTGTGTTGTGTTGGAATTTAAGATAGCTGTTAATTATCCCAAGAATATCTTTAGAAAGGGAATGTGTTGTGTTGGAATTTAAGAGAGCTGTTAATTATCCCTAGAATATTTTTAGAATGGGAATGTGTTGTGTGGGAATTTAAGAGAGCTGTTAATTATCCCTAGCATATTTTTAGAAAGGGAATGTGTTGTGTTGGAATTTAAGAGAGCTGTTAATTATCCCTGGAATATCGTTAGAAAGGGAATGTATTGTGTGGGAATTTAAGAGAGCTGTTAATTATCCCAAGAATATCTTTAGAAAGGGAATGTGTTGTGTTGGAATTTAAGAGAGCTGTTAATTACCCTAGAATATCTTTCGAAAGGGAATGTGTTGTGTTGGAATGTAGGAGAGCTGTTAATTATCCCTAGAATATCTTTAGAAAGGGAATGTGTTGTGTGGGAATGTAAGAGAGCTGTTAAATAGCCCTAAAATATCTTTAGAATGGGAATGTGTCGTGTTGGAATTTAAGAGAGCTGTTAATTATCCCTAGAATATCTTTAGAAAGGGAATGTGTTGTGTGGGAATTTAAGAGAGCTGTTAATTATCCTTATAATATCTTTAGAAAGGGAATGTGTTGTGTTGGAATGTAGGAGAGCTGTTAATTACCCCTAGAATATCTTTAGAAAGGAAATGTGTTGTGTGGGAATGTAAGAGAGCTGTTAAATAGCCCTAGAATATCTTTAGAATGGGAATGTGTCGTGTTGGAATTTAAGAGAGCTGTTAATTATCCCTAGAATATGTTTGGAAAGGGAATGTGTTGTGTGGGAATGTAAGAGAGCTGTTAAATAGCCCTAAAATATCTTTAGAATGGGAATGTGTCGTGTTGGAATTTAAGAGAGCTGTTAAATAGCCCTAGAATATCTTTAGAAAGGGAATGGGTTGTGTTGGAATTTAAGAGAGCTGTTGATTATCCCTGGAATATCGTTAGAAAGGGAATGTATTGTGTGGGAATTTAAGAGAGCTGTTAATTATCCCAAGAATATCTTTAGAAAGGGAATGTGTTGTGTTGGAATTTAAGAGAGCTGTTAATTATCCCTACAATATCTTTAGAAAGGGAATGTGTTATGTGGGAATGTAAGAGAGCTGTTAAGTAGCCCTAGAATATCTTTAGAATGGGAATGTGTCGTGTTGGAATTTAAGAGAGCTGTTAATTATCCCTAGAATATGTTTGGAAAGGGAATGTGTTGTGTGGGAATTTAAGAGAGCTGTTAATTATCCCTAGAATATCTTTAAATGTGGGATGTGTTGTGTGGGAGTTTAAGAGAGCTGTTAATTATCCCTAGAATATTTTTAGAATGGGAATGTGTTGTGTGGGAATTTAAGAGAGCTGTTAATTATCCTTAGAATATCTTTAGAAAAGCAATGTGTTGTGTTGGAATTTAAGAGAGCTCTTAATTATCCTTAGCATATTTTTAGAAAGGGAATGTGTTGTGTTGTAATTTAAGAGAGCTGTTATTTATCCATGGAATATCTTTCGAAAGGGAATGTGTTGTGTTGGAATTTAAGAGAGCTGTTAATTATCCTTAGAATATCTTTAGAAAAGCAATGTGTTGTGTTGGAATTTAAGAGAGCTCTTAATTATCCCTAGCATATTTTTAGAAAGGGAATGTGTTGTGTGGGAATTTAAGAGAGCTGTTAATTATCCCTAGAATATCTTTAGAAAGGGAATGTGGTGTGTTGGAATTTAAGACAGATGTTAATTATCCCTGGAATATCTTTAGAAAGGGAATGTGTTGTGTGGGAATGTAGGAGACCTGTTAATTACCCCTAGAATATCTTTAGAACGGGAATGTGTTGTGTGGGAATTTAAGAGAGTTGTTAATTTTCCCAAGAATATCTTTAGAAAGGGAATGTGTTGTGTGGGAATTTAAGAGAGTTGTTAATTATCCCTAGAATATCTTTAGAAAGGGAATGTGTTGTGTTGGAATTTAAGAGAGCTGTTTATTATCCCTAGAATATCTTTAGAAAGGGAATGTGTTGTGTTGGAATTTAAGAGAGCTGTTAGTTATCCCTAGAATATCTTTACAAAGGGAATGTGTTGTGTTGGAATTTAAGAGAGCTGTTAATTATCCCTAGAATATCTGTAGAAAGGGAATGTGATGTGTTGGAATTTAAGACAGCTGTTAGTTATCCCTAGAATATCTTTAAATGTGGGATGTGTTGTGTGGGAGTTTAAGAGAGCTGTTAATTATCCCTAGAATATTTTTAGAATGGGAATGTGTTGTGTGGGAATTTAAGACAGCTGTTAATTATCCCTGGAATATCTTTAGAAAGGGAATGTGTTGTGTGGGAGTTTAAGAGAGCTGTTAATTATCCCTAGAATATCTTTAGAAAGGGAATGTGTTGTGTTGGAATTTAAGAGAGCTGTTAATTATCCCTAGAATATCTTTAGAAAGGGAATGTGGTGTGTTGGAATTTAAGACAGATGTTAATTATCCCTGGAATATCTTTAGAAAGGGAATGTGTTGTGTGGGAATGTAGGAGACCTGTTAATTACCCCTAGAATATCTTTAGAACGGGAATGTGTTGTGTGGGAATTTAAGAGAGTTGTTAATTTTCCCAAGAATATCTTTAGAAAGGGAATGTGTTGTGTGGGAATTTAAGACAGCTGTTAATTATCCCTGGAATATCTTTAGAAAGGGAATGTGTTGTGTGGGAGTTTAAGAGAGCTGTTAATTATCCCTAGAATATTTTTAGAATGGGAATGTGTTGTGTGGGAATTTAAGAGAGCTGTTAATTATCCCTAGAATATCTTTAGAAAGGGAATGTGTTGTGTTGGAATTTAAGAGAGCTGTTAATTATCCCTAGAATATCTTTAGAAAGGGAATGTGGTGTGTTGGAATTTAAGACAGATGTTAATTATCCCTGGAATATCTTTAGAAAGGGAATGTGTTGTGTGGGAATGTAGGAGACCTGTTAATTACCCCTAGAATATCTTTAGAACGGGAATGTGTTGTGTGGGAATTTAAGAGAGTTGTTAATTTTCCCAAGAATATCTTTAGAAAGGGAATGTGTTGTGTGGGAATTTAAGAGAGCTGTTTATTATCCCTAGAATATCTTTAGAAAGGGAATGTGTTGTGTTGGAATTTAAGAGAGCTGTTAGTTATCCCTAGAATATCTTTACAAAGGGAATGTGTTGTGTTGGAATTTAAGAGAGCTGTTAATTATCCCTAGAATATCTGTAGAAAGGGAATGTGATGTGTTGGAATTTAAGACAGCTGTTAGTTATCCCTAGAATATCTTTAAATGTGGGATGTGTTGTGTGGGAGTTTAAGAGAGCTGTTAATTATCCCTAGAATATTTTTAGAATGGGAATGTGTTGTGTGGGAATTTAAGAGAGCTGTTAATTATCCCTAGAATATCTTTAGAAAGGGAATGTGTTGTGTTGGAATTTAAGAGAGCTGTTAATTATCCCTAGAATATCTTTAGAAAGGGAATGTGGTGTGTTGGAATTTAAGACAGATGTTAATTATCCCTGGAATATCTTTAGAAAGGGAATGTGTTGTGTGGGAATGTAGGAGACCTGTTAATTACCCCTAGAATATCTTTAGAACGGGAATGTGTTGTGTGGGAATTTAAGAGAGTTGTTAATTTTCCCAAGAATATCTTTAGAAAGGGAATGTGTTGTGTGGGAATTTAAGAGAGTTGTTAATTATCCCTAGAATATCTTTAGAAAGGGAATGTGTTATGTGGGAATGTAAGAGAGCTGTTAAGTAGCCCTAGAATATCTTTAGAAAGGGAATGGGTTGTGTTGGAATTTAAGAGAGCTGTTGATTATCCCTGGAATATCGTTAGAAAGGGAATGTATTGTGTGGGAATTTAAGAGAGCTGTTAATTATCCCAAGAATATCTTTAGAAAGGGAATGTGTTGTGTTGGAATTTAAGAGAGCTGTTAATTATCCCTACAATATCTTTAGAAAGGGAATGTGTTATGTGGGAATGTAAGAGAGCTGTTAAGTAGCCCTAGAATATCTTTAGAATGGGAATGTGTCGTGTTGGAATTTAAGAGAGCTGTTAATTATCCCTAGAATATGTTTGGAAAGGGAATGTGTTGTGTGGGAATTTAAGAGAGCTGTTAATTATCCCTAGAATATCTTTAAATGTGGGATGTGTTGTGTGGGAGTTTAAGAGAGCTGTTAATTATCCCTAGAATATTTTTAGAATGGGAATGTGTTGTGTGGGAATTTAAGAGAGCTGTTAATTATCCTTAGAATATCTTTAGAAAAGCAATGTGTTGTGTTGGAATTTAAGAGAGCTCTTAATTATCCTTAGCATATTTTTAGAAAGGGAATGTGTTGTGTTGTAATTTAAGAGAGCTGTTATTTATCCATGGAATATCTTTCGAAAGGGAATGTGTTGTGTTGGAATTTAAGAGAGCTGTTAATTATCCTTAGAATATCTTTAGAAAAGCAATGTGTTGTGTTGGAATTTAAGAGAGCTCTTAATTATCCCTAGCATATTTTTAGAAAGGGAATGTGTTGTGTGGGAATTTAAGAGAGCTGTTAATTATCCCTAGAATATCTTTAGAAAGGGAATGTGGTGTGTTGGAATTTAAGACAGATGTTAATTATCCCTGGAATATCTTTAGAAAGGGAATGTGTTGTGTGGGAATGTAGGAGACCTGTTAATTACCCCTAGAATATCTTTAGAACGGGAATGTGTTGTGTGGGAATTTAAGAGAGTTGTTAATTTTCCCAAGAATATCTTTAGAAAGGGAATGTGTTGTGTGGGAATTTAAGAGAGTTGTTAATTATCCCTAGAATATCTTTAGAAAGGGAATGTGTTGTGTTGGAATTTAAGAGAGCTGTTTATTATCCCTAGAATATCTTTAGAAAGGGAATGTGTTGTGTTGGAATTTAAGAGAGCTGTTAGTTATCCCTAGAATATCTTTACAAAGGGAATGTGTTGTGTTGGAATTTAAGAGAGCTGTTAATTATCCCTAGAATATCTGTAGAATGGGAATGTGATGTGTTGGAATTTAAGACAGCTGTTAGTTATCCCTAGAATATCTTTAAATGTGGGATGTGTTGTGTGGGAGTTTAAGAGAGCTGTTAATTATCCCTAGAATATTTTTAGAATGGGAATGTGTTGTGTGGGAATTTAAGACAGCTGTTAATTATCCCTGGAATATCTTTAGAAAGGGAATGTGTTGTGTGGGAGTTTAAGAGAGCTGTTAATTATCCCTAGAATATCTTTAGAAAGGGAATGTGTTGTGTTGGAATTTAAGAGAGCTGTTAATTATCCCTAGAATATCTTTAGAAAGGGAATGTGGTGTGTTGGAATTTAAGACAGATGTTAATTATCCCTGGAATATCTTTAGAAAGGGAATGTGTTGTGTGGGAATGTAGGAGACCTGTTAATTACCCCTAGAATATCTTTAGAACGGGAATGTGTTGTGTGGGAATTTAAGAGAGTTGTTAATTTTCCCAAGAATATCTTTAGAAAGGGAATGTGTTGTGTGGGAATTTAAGACAGCTGTTAATTATCCCTGGAATATCTTTAGAAAGGGAATGTGTTGTGTGGGAGTTTAAGAGAGCTGTTAATTATCCCTAGAATATTTTTAGAATGGGAATGTGTTGTGTGGGAATTTAAGAGAGCTGTTAATTATCCCTAGAATATCTTTAGAAAGGGAATGTGTTGTGTTGGAATTTAAGAGAGCTGTTAATTATCCCTAGAATATCTTTAGAAAGGGAATGTGGTGTGTTGGAATTTAAGACAGATGTTAATTATCCCTGGAATATCTTTAGAAAGGGAATGTGTTGTGTGGGAATGTAGGAGACCTGTTAATTACCCCTAGAATATCTTTAGAACGGGAATGTGTTGTGTGGGAATTTAAGAGAGTTGTTAATTTTCCCAAGAATATCTTTAGAAAGGGAATGTGTTGTGTGGGAATTTAAGAGAGTTGTTAATTATCCCTAGAATATCTTTAGAAAGGGAATGTGTTGTGTTGGAATTTAAGAGAGCTGTTAATTATCCCTAGAAAATCTTTAAAAAGGGAATGTGTTGTGTTGGAATTTTAAGAGAGCTGTTTATTATCCCTAGAATATCTTTAGAAAGGGAATGTGTTGTGTTGGAATTTAAGAGAGCTGTTAGTTATCCCTAGAATATCTTTACAAAGGGAATGTGTTGTGTTGGAATTTAAGAGAGCTGTTAATTATCCCTAGAATATCTGTAGAAAGGGAATGTGATGTGTTGGAATTTAAGACAGCTGTTAGTTATCCCTAGAATATCTTTAAATGTGGGATGTGTTGTGTGGGAGTTTAAGAGAGCTGTTAATTATCCCTAGAATATTTTTAGAATGGGAATGTGTTGTGTGGGAATTTAAGAGAGCTGTTAATTATCCCTAGAATATCTTTAGAAAGGGAATGTGTTGTGTTGGAATTTAAGAGAGCTGTTAATTATCCCTAGAATATCTTTAGAAAGGGAATGTGGTGTGTTGGAATTTAAGACAGATGTTAATTATCCCTGGAATATCTTTAGAAAGGGAATGTGTTGTGTGGGAATGTAGGAGACCTGTTAATTACCCCTAGAATATCTTTAGAACGGGAATGTGTTGTGTGGGAATTTAAGAGAGTTGTTAATTTTCCCAAGAATATCTTTAGAAAGGGAATGTGTTGTGTGGGAATTTAAGAGAGTTGTTAATTATCCCTAGAATATCTTTAGAAAGGGAATGTGTTGTGTTGGAATTTAAGAGAGCTGTTAATTATCCCTAGAAAATCTTTAAAAAGGGAATGTGTTGTGTTGGAATTTTAAGAGAGCTGTTTATTATCCCTAGAATATCTTTAGAAAGGGAATGTGTTGTTTTGGAATTTAAGAGAGCTGTTAGTTATCCCTAGAATATCTTTACAAAGGGAATCTGTTGTGTTGGAATTTAAGAGAGCTGTTAATTATCCCTAGAATATCTTTAGAAAGGGAATGTGATGTGTTGGAATTTAAGAGAGCTGTTAGTTATCCCTAGAATATCTTTAAATGTGGGATGTGTTGTGTGGGAGTTTAAGAGAGCTGTTAATTATCCCTAGAATATTTTTAGAATGGGAATGTGTTGTGTGGGAATTTAAGAGAGCTGTTAATTATCCCTAGAATATCTTTAGAAAGGGAATGTGGTGTGTTGGAATTTAAGACAGCTGTTAATTATCCCTGGAATATCTTTAGAAAGGGAATGTGTTGTGTGGGAATGTAGGAGACCTGTTAATTACCCCTAGAATATCTTTAGAAAGGGAATGTGTTGTGTTGGAATTTAAGAGAGCTGTTAATTATCCCTAGAATATTTTTAGAATGGGAATGTGTTGTGTGGGAATTTAAGAGAGCTGTTAATTATCCCTAGAATA
>NW_027259388.1:0-7500 GCF_045791955.1 Oncorhynchus clarkii lewisi
TGATGACACTAATGCTACAATCATCACCAAGCCCTGAGGGATGATGACACTAATGCTACAATCATCACCAAGCCCTGAGGGATGATGATGACACTAATGCTACAATCATCACCAAGCCCTGAGGGATGATGATGACACTAATGCTACAATCATCACCAAGCCCTGAGGGATGATGATGACACTAATGCTACAATCATCACCAAGCCCTGAGGGATGATGACGCTGACACTAATGCTACAATCATCACCAAGCCCTGAGGGATGATGATGACACTAATGCTACAATCATCACCAAGCCCTGAGGGATGATGATGACACTAATGCTACAATCATCACCAAGCTCTGAGGGATGATGACACTAATGCTTCAATCATCACCAAGCCCTGAGGGATGATGACGCTAATGCTACAATCATCACCAAGCCCTGAGGGATGATGACACTAATGCTACAATCATCACCAAGCCCTGAGGGATGATGACGCTGACACTAATGCTACAATCATCACCAAGCCCTGAGGGATGATGACACTAATGCTACAATCATCACCAAGCCCTGAGGGATGATGATGACACTAATGCTACAATCATCACCAAGCCCTGAGGGATGATGATGACACTAATGCTACAATCATCACCAAACCCTGAGGGATGATGACACTAATGCTACAATCATCACCAAGCCCTGAGGGATGATGACACTAATGCTACAATCATCACCAAGCCCTGAGGGATGATGACACTAATGCTACAATCATCACCAAGCCCTGAGGGATGATGACGCTGACACTAATGCTACAATCATCACCAAGCCCTGAGGGATGATGACACTAATGCTACAATCATCACCAAGCCCTGAGGGATGATGTCACTAATGCTACAATCATCACCAAGACCTGAGGGATGATGACGCTGACACTAATGCTACAATCATCACCAAGCTCTGAGGGATGATGACACTAATGCTTCAATCATCACCAAGCCCTGAGGGATGATGACGCTGACACTAATGCTACAATCATCACCAAGCCCTGAGGGATGATGACACTAATGCTACAATCATCACCAAGCCCTGAGGGATGATGACACTAATGCTACAATCATCACCAAGCCCTGAGGGATGATGACACTAATGCTACAATCATCACCAAGCCCTGAGGGATGATGACGCTGACACTAATGCTACAATCATCACCAAGCCCTGAGGGATGATGACACTAATGCTACAATCATCACCAAGCCCTGAGGGATGATGACACTAATGCTACAATCATCACCAAGCCCTGAGGGATGATGACACTAATGCTACAATCATCACCAAGCCCTGAGGGATGATGTCACTAATGCTACAATCATCACCAAGCCCTGAGGGATGATGACACTAATGCTACAATCATCACCAAGACCTGAGGGATGATGATGCTGACACTAATGCTACAATCATCACCAAGCTCTGAGGGATGATGACGCTGACACTAATGCTACAATCATCACCAAGATCTGAGGGATGATGACACTAATGCTACAATCATCACCAAGCCCTGCGGGATGATGACACTAATGCTACAATCATCACCAAGCCCTGAGGGATGATGACACTAATGCTACAATCATCACCAAGCCCTGAAGGATGATGACACTAATGCTACAATCATCACCAAGCCCTGAGGGATGATGACACTAATGCTACAATCATCACCAAGCCCTGAGGGATGATGACACTAATGCTACAATCATCACCAAGCCCTGAGGGATGATGACGCTGACACTAATGCTACAATCATCACCAAGCCCTGAGGGATGATGACGCTGACACTAATGCTACAATCATCACCAAGCCCTGAGGGATTATGATGACACTAATGCTACAATCATCACCAAGCCCTGAGGGATGATGATGACACTAATGCTACAATCATCACCAAACCCTGAGGGATGATGACACTAATGCTACAATCATCACCAAGCCCTGAGGGATGATGACACTAATGCTACAATCATCACCAAGCCCTGAGGGATGATGACACTAATGCTACAATCATCACCAAGCCCTGAGGGATGATGACGCTGACACTAATGCTACAATCATCACCAAGCCCTGAGGGATGATGACACTAATGCTACAATCATCACCAAGCCCTGAGGGATGATGACACTAATGCTACAATCATCACCAAGCCCCGAGGGATGATGACACTAATGCTACAATCATCACCAAGCCCTGAGGGATGATGTCACTAATGCTACAATCATCACCAAGACCTGAGGGATGATGACGCTGACACTAATGCTACAATCATCACCAAGCTCTGAGGGATGATGACACTAATGCTTCAATCATCACCAAGCCCTGAGGGATGATGACGCTGACACTAATGCTACAATCATCACCAAGCCCTGAGGGATGATGACACTAATGCTACAATCATCACCAAGCCCTGAGGGATGATGACACTAATGCTACAATCATCACCAAGCCCTGAGGGATGATGACACTAATGCTACAATCATCACCAAGCCCTGAGGGATGATGACGCTGACACTAATGCTACAATCATCACCAAGCCCTGAGGGATGATGACACTAATGCTACAATCATCACCAAGCCCTGAGGGATGATGACACTAATGCTACAATCATCACCAAGCCCTGAGGGATGATGACACTAATGCTACAATCATCACCAAGCCCTGAGGGATGATGTCACTAATGCTACAATCATCACCAAGCCCTGAGGGATGATGACACTAATGCTACAATCATCACCAAGACCTGAGGGATGATGATGCTGACACTAATGCTACAATCATCACCAAGCTCTGAGGGATGATGACGCTGACACTAATGCTACAATCATCACCAAGATCTGAGGGATGATGACACTAATGCTACAATCATCACCAAGCCCTGCGGGATGATGACACTAATGCTACAATCATCACCAAGCCCTGAGGGATGATGACACTAATGCTACAATCATCACCAAGCCCTGAAGGATGATGACACTAATGCTACAATCATCACCAAGCCCTGAGGGATGATGACACTAATGCTACAATCATCACCAAGCCCTGAGGGATGATGACACTAATGCTACAATCATCACCAAGCCCTGAGGGATGATGACGCTGACACTAATGCTACAATCATCACCAAGCCCTGAGGGATGATGACGCTGACACTAATGCTACAATCATCACCAAGCCCTGAGGGATTATGACACTAATGCTAAAGTGACGTTTTTGGGGGGAGGAGGGATTTTCCAGTTTTAGACCCAAAACCCCCAACCAATAAATACAAATAAAATAACTCTGACAAACAACTCACTTGCACAACACACTTGCGTCCTCTTCGAAGCTCCCCTGGCGTACACTCAGTCCCCCCCAGACCCCAAAGTTCTCTTGTGAAATATTTCCAGGGCTATTTGGAAGGCTTGCTGCATTGTGGGAAAGGTGATTGCTGAGTTGTCATCAGAAAAGATACCCGATGTCCACTCTAAATGTAGATTTTATGAGTGGCTGGATGTCAGATTACGGTGCTTGGAATCTCTCAAGTGGGAAATGTGCCGCAGCTACAATAATCAAATAAAAAAACACGAAGGGGCCCTCGGTTCCACTTATCTCATTGGCAGGTGAACCGGCTCACCTCTTTATGGATTCAACCGTAGTTTCCATGGACAAACAGTTAGATAGCAGAGGTTTCTGTGAGGGTACTTCAGATTGATAGTGTGGTAATGAGAGAGCTTGATGGATGTCGTTGAGAAGAGGTGGAAGGTTACATTAGGACACTGGTACTGTAAACTATCAAGGTATACTGAATTGGATACACACAGCAAACAATGAGTAGATTAAACAGTTGAATCAATGAGGAATTGCTCTGAAATACAGCAATGGTCTTATCCCCCTCATGATGAGTTAGATCCATCAGGCAAAGAGCCTGGTTCCTCTGGGCCCTAGACAAGGCTTCTCGCTGAACTTAGTAAAGTTCATGGAGCTCACTCTCCTCTCGCCTCTCGAACGGTCCTGGATTTGGCAAGTGGAAGAGACACACAGACGGAACGAACAGAGAGAATGAGTGCTACGCTAACGAGACTAGCAGGGGCTTTCACGACAACCGCAGGTTTTTGGCTCGTGTCCGCTTTTTAAGGATCCTCTTTTCAAGGATCTGGGCCGGGCTTATGATGAACCAAAGAGTTGTTTCAAAATGGCAAATCCAATATTCCTTTATGGACTTCCTGATAAGGCGATTCATTAAGTCTTCGTCATTTCGTCAGTCGTGATTTATGAACCGAATATGCATGGTCCATCTCTGTCTCTGTTTGCCCCTAGCCTTCTCTCTCTGTGTGTCTCACCATTTTCTCTCTCTTTGTCTGTCTCAACCCCCACCTATCTCTCTGTCTGTCTCACCTCCCACCTAACCCTCTCTCTGTCTGTCTCACCTCCCCCCTCTCTCTCTCTCTCTCTCTGTCTGTCTCACCCCCCCCTCTCTCTGTCTGTCTCACCTCTCTCTCTCTCTCTCTGTCTGTCTCACCCCCCTCTCTCTCTGTCTGTCTCACCCCCTCTCTCTCTTTGTCTGTCTCACCCCCCCTCTCTCTGTCTGTCTCACCCCTCTCTCTCTCTCTGTCTGTCTCAAACCTTCTCTCTCTGTGTCTGTCTCACCCCCTCTCTCTCTGTCTGTCTCACTTCTCTCTCTCTGTCTGTCTCACCCCCCTCTCTTTCTGTCTGTCTCACCTCTCTCTCTCTCTCTGTCTGTCACCCCCCCCTCTCTCTGTCTGTCTCACCCCCCATCTCTCTATCTGTCTCACCTCTCTCTCTCTCTGTCTGTCACCCCCCCTCTCTCTGTCTGTCTCACCCCCCCTCTCTCTGTCTGTCTCACCTCTCTCTCTCTCTCTCTCTGTCTGTCTCACCCTCTCTCTCGCTGTATCTCACCCCTCTCTCTCTCTCTCTGTCTGTCTCACCCCCCCTCTCTCTCTGTCTGTCTCACCTCTCTCTCTCTCTGTTTGTCTCACCCTCTCTCTTGCTGTATCTCACCCCTCTCTCTCTGTCAGTCTGTTTCACCTCATCTCGCTGTCTGTATCACCCCTCTCTCTCTCTCTGTCTGTTTCACCCCTCTCTCTCTGTCTGTTTCACCCCCTCTCTGTCTGTCTCACGCCTCTCTCTCTCTGTCTGTTTCACCCCCTCTCTCTCTCTCTCTCTCTCTCTCTCACTTTCTCTCTCTCGTGCTCTCTGTCTCACCCCTCTCTCTCTCTCTCTCTCTGTCTCACCCCTCACTCTCTCTCTGTCTGTTTCACCCGACCTCGCTCTCTCTGTGTCGCTCTCTGTCTCACCCCCCTCTCTCTCTCTGTCTGTTTCACCCCTCTCTCTCTCTGTCTATATCACCCCACTCTCTCTCTGTCTGTTTCACCCCCCCCCCTCTCTCTCTCTCGCTCTCTGTCTCACCCCTCTCACTCTCTCTGTCTGTATCACCCCTCTCTCTCTCTGTCTGTTTCACCCCCCCACTCTCTCTCTCTCTCTCTCTCTCTCTCTCTCTCTCTCTCTCTCTCTCTTGCTCTCTGTCTCACCCCCCTCTCGCTCTCTGTCTGTATCACCCCTCTCTCTCTCTGTCTGTTTCACCCCCCCTCTCTCTGTCTGTTTCACCCCCCCCCCCCCCCCTCTCTCTCTCTCTCTCTCTCTGTCGCTCTCTGTCTCACCCCTCTCTCTCTGTCTGTCTGACTCTGTCTCCTGACCCCACCTGTCTCAGCCTCCAGTATTTATGCTGCAGTAGTTTATGTGTCGGGGGGCTAGGGTCAGTTTGTTATATCTGGAGTACTTCTCTTGTCCTATTTGGTGTCCTGTGTGAATCTAAGTGTGCGTTCTCTAATTCTCTCCTTCTCTCTTTCTTTCTCTCTCTCGGAGGACCTGAACCCTAGGACCATGCCCCAGGACTACCTGACATGATGACTCCTTGCTGTCCCCAGTCCACCTGGCCGTGCTGCTTCTCCAGTTTCAACTGTTCTGCCTTATTATTTTTCGACCATGCTGGTCATTTATGAAAATATGAACATCTTGGCCATGTTCTGTTATAATCTCCACCCGGCACAGCCAGAAGAGGACTGGCCACCCCACATAGCCTGGTTCCTCTCTAGGTTTCTTCCTAGGTTTTGGCATTTCTAGGGAGTTTTTCCTAGCACCGTGCTTCTACACCTGCATTGCTTGCTGTTTGGGATTTTAGGCTGGGTTTCTGTAGAGCACTTTGAGATATCAGCTGATGTACGAAGGGCTATATAAATAAATTTGATTTGATTTGATTTGATTTGTCTGTTTCACCCCCCTCTCTCTCTCTGTCTGTATCACCGCTCTCTCTCTCTGTCTGTATCACCCCCCTCTCTCTCTCTCTCTCTCTCTCTGTCTGTATCACCCCTCTCTCTCTCTATCTGTATCACCCCTCTCTCTCTCTGTCTGTTTCACACCTCTCTCTCTCTCTCTGTCTGTTTCACCCCTCTCTCTCTCTGTCTGTTTCACCCCTCTTTCTCTCTGTCTGTTTCACACTCTCTCTCTCTCTCTCTCTCTCTCTCTCTCTCCCTCTCTCTCTCTCTCTCTGTCTGTATCACCCCTCTCTCTCTGTCTGTTTCACCTCTCTCTCTCTCTCTCTCCCTCTCTCTCTCTCTCTCTGTCTGTATCACCCCACTCTCTCTGTCTGTTTCACCCCTCTCTCTCTCTGTCTGTTTCACCCCCCCCCCTCTCTCTCTCTCTCTCTCTCTCTCTCTCTCTCTGTCTGTATCACCCCACTCTCTCTCTGTCTGTATCTCTCTCTCTCTGTCTGTATCACCCCTCTCTCTCTGTCTGTATCACCCCTCTCTCTCTCTGTCTGTATCACCCCTCTCTCTCTGTCTGTTCCACCCCCCTCTCTCTCTGTCTGTTTCACCCCCTCTCTCTCTCTGTCTGTATCACCCCCCCCTCTCTCTCTGTCTGTCTGTATCACCCCTCTCTCTCTCTGTCTGTTTCACACCTCTCTCTCTCTCTCTGTCTGTTTCACCCCTCTTTCTCTCTGTCTGTTTCACTCTCTCTCTCTCTCTCTCTCTCTCTCTTCTCTCTCTCTCTCTCTGTCTGTATCACCCCTCTCTCTCTGTCTGTTTCACCTCTCTCTCTATCTCTATCCCTCTCTCTCTCTCTCTCTGTCTGTATCACCCCACTCTCTCTGTCTGTTTCACCCCTCTCTCTCTCTGTCTGTACACCCCTCTCTCTCTGTCTGTTTCACCCCTCTCTCTCTCTGTCTTTTTCACCCCTCTCTCTCTCTGTCTGTTTCATCCCCCCCTCTCTCTCTGTCTGTTTCACCCCTCTCTCTCACTGTCGGTTTCACCCCTCTCTCTCTCTCTCTCTCTGTCTTTATCACCCCTCTCTCTCTCTCTCGCTTTCTCTCTCGCTCTCTGTCTCACCCCTCTCTCTCTCTATCTGTTTCACCCCCCTTTCTCCCTCTCCCTCTTTCTCTCTCACTCTCTGTCTCACCCCTCTCCCTCTCTGTCTCT
>NW_027259388.1:12500-17500 GCF_045791955.1 Oncorhynchus clarkii lewisi
TCTCTCTCTCTCTGTCTGTTTCACCCCTCTCTCTCTCTGTCTTTTTCAGTCCCCCCCCCTCTCTCTCTTTCCCTCTCGCTCTCTGTCTCACCCCTCTCTCTCGCTCTCAGTCTGTTTCACCCCTCTGTCTCTCTCTCTCTCTCTCTCTCTCTCTCTCTCTCTTTCTCTCTTTCTCTCTCTGTCTGTATCACCCCTCTCTCTCTCTCTGTCTGTTTCACCCCTCTCTCTCTCTCTGTCTGTTTCACCCCTCCCTCTCTCTCTCTCTTTCTCTCTCGCTCTCTGTCTCACCCCTCTCTCGCTTTGTCTGTTTCACCCCTCTCTCTCTGTCTGTATCACCCCTCTCTCTCTCTGTCTGTTTCACCCCTCTCTCTCTGTGTCTGTATCACCCCTCTCTCTCTGTCTGTTTCACCTCTCTCTCTCTCTCTCTCTCTCTTTCTCTCTGTCTGTATCACCCCACTCTCTCTGTCTGTTTCACCCCTCTCTCTCTCTGTCTGTTTCACCCCCCCCCTCTCTCCCTCTCTCTCTTTCTCTCTCGCTCTCTGTCTAACCCCTCTCTCTCTCTCAGTCTGTTTCACCCCTCTCTCTCTCTCTCTCTCTCTCTCTCTCTCTCTCTCTCCCTCTCTCTCTGTCTGTATCACCCCCTCTCTCTCTGTAGGTTTCACCCCCCTCTCTCTCTCTCTTTCTGTCTGTATCACCCCTCTCTCTCTGTCTGTTTCACCTCTCTCTCTCTCTCTCTCCCCCCTCTCTCTCTCTCTGTCTGTATCAACCCATTCTCTCTGTCTGTTTCACCCCTCTCTCTCTCTGTCTGTTTCACCCCCCCCTCTCTCTCTCTCTCTCTCTCTCTCTCTCTCTCGCTCTTTCTCTCTCTCTCTCTGTCTGTATCAACCCTCTTTCTCTGTCTGTTTCACCTCTCTCTCTCTCTCTATCCCTCTCTCTCTCTCTCTGTCTGTATCACCCCTCTCTCTCTCTGTCTGTTTCACCCCTCTCTCTCTCTATCTGTTTCACCCCTATCTCTCTCTGTCTGTCTCACCCCTCTCTCTCTGTGTGTCTGTTTCACCCCTCTCTCTCTCTCTCCCTCTTTCTCTCTCTCTCTGTCTGTCTCACCCCTCTCTCTCTCTGTCTGTTTCACCCCTCTCTCTCTCTCTCTCTGTCGGTTTCTTCCCTCTCTCTCTCTCTCTCTCTCTGTCTGTATCACCCCTCTCTCACTCTCTCTCTCTTTCTCTCTCGCTTTCTCTCTCGCTCTCTGTCTCACCGCTCTCTCTCTCTCTGTCTGTTTCACCCCCCTTTCTCTCTCTCTCTTTCTCTCTTGCTCTCTGTCTCACCCCTCTCTCTCTCTCAGTCTGTTTCACCCCTCTCTCTCTCTCTCTCTCTCTGTCTGTTTCACCCCTCTTTCTCTCTGTCTGTTTCACACACACTCTCTCTCTCTCTCTCTCTCTCTCTCTCTCTCTCTCTCTCTTTCTCTCTCTCTCTCTCTCTGTCTGTATCACCCCTCTCTCTCTGTCTGTTTCACCTCTCTCTCTCTCTCTCTATCCTCTCTCTCTCTCTCTCTCTCTCTCTCTCTCTCTCTCTCTCTCTCTGTCTGTATCACCCCACTCTTCTGTCTGTTTCACCCCTCTCTCTCTCTCTGTCTGTATAACCCTCTCTCTCTGTCTGTTTCACCCCTCTCTCTCTCTGTCTTTTTCACCCCCTCTCTCTCTGTCTGTTTCATCCCCCCCTCTCTCTCTGTCTGTTTCACCCCCTCTCTCTCTCTGTCTGTTTCACCCCCTCTCTCTCTCTCTCTCTCTCTGTCTGTATCACCCCCTCTCTCTCTCTCTCTCGCTTTCTCTCTCGCTCTCTGTCTCACCCCTCTCTCTCTGTCTGTTTCACCCCCCTTTCTCCCTCTCCCTCTTTCTCTCTCACTCTCTTTCTCACCCCTCCCTGTCTGTCTCACCCCTCTCTCTCTCTGTGTCTGTTTCACCCATCTCTCTCTCTCTCTCCCTCTTTCTCCCCCTGTCTGTCTCACCCCTCTCTCTCTCTCTCTGTCTGTTTCACCCCTCCCTCTCTCTCTCTCTCTTTTTCTCTCGCTCTCTGTCTCACCTCTCTCTCTCTCTGTCTGTTTCACCCCTCTCTCTCTCTGTCTTTTTCAGTCCCCCCCCCCTCTCTCTCTTTCCCTCTCGCTCTCTGTCTCACCCCTCTCTCTCGCTCTCAGTCTGTTTCACCCCTCTCTCTCTCTCTCTCTCTCTCTCTCTCTCTCTCTCTCTCTCTTTCTCTCTTTCTCTCTCTGTCTGTATCACCCCCTCTCTCTCTCTGTCTGTTTCACCCCTCTCTCTCTCTCTGTCTGTTTCACCCCTCCCTCTCTCTCTCTCTTTCTCTCTCGCTCTCTGTCTCACCCCTCTCTCGCTTTGTCTGTTTCACCCCTCTCTCTCACTGTCTGTATCACCCCTCTCTCTCTCTGTCTGTTTCACCCCTCTCTCTCTGTGTCTGTATCACCCCTCTCTCTCTGTCTGTTTCACCTCTCTCTCTCTCTCTCTCTTTCTCTCTGTCTGTATCACCCCACTCTCTCTGTCTGTTTCACCCCTCTCTCTCTCTGTCTGTTTCACCCCCCCCCCCTCTCTCCCCTCTCTCTCTCTCTCTCTCTGTCTGTATAACCCCTCTTTCTCTCTCTCTCTCTCTCGCTTTCTCTCTCGCTCTCTGTCTCACCGCTCTCTCTCTCTCTGTCTGTTTCACCCCCCCTTCTCTCTCTCTCTCTTTCTCTCTCGCTCTCTGTCTCACCCCCCTCTCTCTCTCAGTCTGTTTCACCCCCTCTCTCTCTCTCTCTCTCTCTCTCTCTCTCTCTCTGTATCACCCCTCTCTCTCTCTGTATGTTTCACACCTCTCTCTCTCTCTCTCTGTCTGTTTCACCCCTCTTTCTCTCTGTCTGTTTAACACACACTCTCTCGCTCTTTCTCTCTCTCTCTCTCTCTCTCTCGCTCTTTCTCTCTCTCTCTCTCTCTGTATCACCCCACTCTTCTGTCTGTTTCACCCCTCTCTCTCTCTCTGTCTGTATAACCCTCTCTCTCTGTCTGTTTCACCCCTCTCTCTCTCTGTCTTTTTCACCCCTCTCTCTCTCTGTCTGTTTAATCCCCCCCTCTCTCTCTGTCTGTTTCACCCCCTCTCTCTCTCTCTCTCTCTCTCTGTCTGTATCACCCCCTCTCTCTCTCTCTCACTCGCTTTCTCTCTCGCTCTCTGTCTCACCCCCCCCTCTCTCTCTGTCTGTTTCACCCCTCTCTCTCTCTCTCTCTCTCTGTCGGTATCACCCCCTCTCTCTCTCTCACTCGCTTTCTCTCTCGCTCTCTGTCTCACCCCCTCTCTCTCTCTGTCTGTTTCACACACTCTCTCTCTCTCTCTCTCTCTTCTCTCTCTCTCTCTGTCTGTATCACCCCTCTCTCTCTGTCTGTTTCACCCCTCCCTCTCTCTCTCTCTCTCTCTCTCTCTCTCTCTCTCTCTCCCTCTCTCTCTGTCTGTATCACCCCCTCTCTCTCTGTAGGTTTCACCCCCCTCTCTCTCTCTTTCTGTCTGTATCACCCCTCTCTCTCTGTCTGTTTCACTCTCTCTCTCTCTCTCTCCCCCTCTCTCTCTCTCTCTGTCTGTATCAACCCATTCTCTCTGTCTGTTTCACCCCTCTCTCTCTCTGTCTGTTTCACCCCCCCCCCTCTCTCTCTCTCTCTCTCTCTCTCTCTCGCTCTTTCTCTCTCTCTCTCTGTCTGTATCAACCCTCTTTCTCTGTCTGTTTCACCTCTCTCTCTCTCTCTATCCCTCTCTCTCTCTCTGTCTGTATCACCCCTCTCTCTCTCTGTCTGTTTCACCCCTCTCTCTCTATCTGTTTCACCCCTATCTCTCTCTGTCTGTCTCACCCCTCTCTCTCTGTGTGTCTGTTTCACCCCTCTCTCTCTCTCTCCCTCTTTCTCTCTCTCTCTGTCTGTCTCACCCCTCTCTCTCTCTGTCTGTTTCACCCCCTCTCTCTCTCTCTCTGTCGGTTTCTTCCCTCTCTCTCTCTCTCTCTCTGTCTGTATCACCCCTCTCTCACTCTCTCTCTCTTTCTCTCTCGCTTTCTCTCTCGCTCTCTGTCTCACCGCTCTCTCTCTCTCTGTCTGTTTCACCCCCCTTTCTCTCTCTCTCTTTCTCTCTTGCTCTCTGTCTCACCCCTCTCTCTCTCAGTCTGTTTCACCCCCTCTCTCTCTCTCTCTCTGTCTGTTTCACCCCTCTTTCTCTCTGTCTGTTTCACACACACTCTCTCTCTCTCTCTCTCTCTCTCTCTCTCTCTCTCTTTCTCTCTCTCTCTCTCTGTCTGTATCACCCCTCTCTCTCTGTCTGTTTCACCTCTCTCTCTCTCTCTCTATCCTCTCTCTCTCTCTCTCTCTCTCTCTCTCTCTCTCTCTCTCTCTGTCTGTATCACCCCACTCTTCTGTCTGTTTCACCCCTCTCTCTCTCTGTCTGTATAACCCTCTCTCTCTGTCTGTTTCACCCCTCTCTCTCTGTCTTTTTCACCCCTCTCTCTCTCTGTCTGTTTCATCCCCCCCTCTCTCTCTGTCTGTTTCACCCCTCTCTCTCTCTGTCTGTTTCACCCCTCTCTCTCTCTCTCTCTCTCTGTCTGTATCACCCCCTCTCTCTCTCTCTCTCGCTTTCTCTCTCGCTCTCTGTCTCACCCCTCTCTCTCTCTGTCTGTTTCACCCCCCTTTCTCCCTCTCCCTCTTTCTCTCTCACTCTCTTTCTCACCCCTCCCTGTCTGTCTCACCCCTCTCTCTCTCTGTGTCTGTTTCACCCATCTCTCTCTCTCTCTCCCTCTTTCTCCCCCTGTCTGTCTCACCCCCTCTCTCTCTCTCTGTCTGTTTCACCCCTCCCTCTCTCTCTCTCTTTTTCTCTCGCTCTCTGTCTCACCTCTCTCTCTCTCTGTCTGTTTCACCCCTCTCTCTCTCTGTCTTTTTCAGTCCCCCCCCCCTCTCTCTCTTTCCCTCTCGCTCTCTGTCTCACCCCTCTCTCTC
>NW_027259389.1:0-27500 GCF_045791955.1 Oncorhynchus clarkii lewisi
ATTTCACTGTGTGTTGTTAATGATTCAAGTATGTTACTGTGTGTTACTATGTTTATAATGATTCCTGTATGTTACTGGTTGTTACTGTGTTGTTAATGATTCCTGTATGTTTCTGCATGTTACTGTGTTGTTGATTCATGTATGTTAGTGTGTGTTAATGATTCCTGTATGTTATTGTGTTTTTAATGATCCCTGTATGTTACTCTGTTAATGGTTACTGTATGTTAGTGTGTTGTTAATGATTCCTGTATGTTAGTGTGTTGTTAATGATTCCTGTATGTTACTGTATGTTAGTGTGTTGTTAATGATTCCTGTATGTTACTGTGTTGTTAATGATTCCTGTATGTTACTGTATGTTACTGTGTGTTAGTGTGTTGCTAATGATTCCTGTATGTTACTGTATGTTACTGTGTGTTAGTGTGTTGTTAATGATTCCTGTATGTTATTGTGTTTTTAATGATCCCTGTATGTTACTCTGTTAATGGTTACTGTATGTTAGTGTGTTGTTAATGATTCCTGTATGTTAGTGTGTTGTTAATGATTCCTGTATGTTACTGTATGTTAGTGTGTTGTTAATGATTCCTGTATGTTACTGTGTTGTTAATGATTCCTGTATGTTACTGTATGTTACTGTGTGTTAGTGTGTTGCTAATGATTCCTGTATGTTACTGTATGTTACTGTGTGTTAGTGTGTTGTTAATGATTTCTGTATGTTACTGTGTGTTGTTAATGATTCCTGTATGTTACTGTGTGTTAGTGTGTTGTTAATGATTCCTGTATGTTACTGTATGTTACTGTGTTGTTAATGATTCCTGCATGTTACTGTATGTTAGTGTGTTGTTAATGATTACTGTATGTTACTGTATGTTACTGTGTGTTAGTGTGTTGTTAATGATTAATATATGTTACTGTATGTTACTGTGTTGTTAATGATTCCTGTATGTTACTGTATGTTACTGTATGTTACTGTGTTGTTAATGATTCCTGTATGTTACTGTTTGTTCCTGTATGTTAGTGTGTGTTAATGATTCCTGTGGGTTACAGTATGTTAGTGTGTTGCTAATGATTCCTGTATGTTTCTGCATGTTACTGTGTTGTTGATTCATGTATGTTAGTGTGTGTTAATGATTCCTGTATGTTATTGTGTTTTTAATGATCCCTGTATGTTACTCTGTTAATGGTTACTGTATGTTAGTGTGTTGTTAATGATTCCTGTATGTTAGTGTGTTGTTAATGATTCCTGTATGTTACTGTATGTTAGTGTGTTGTTAATGATTCCTGTATGTTACTGTGTTGTTAATGATTCCTGTATGTTACTGTATGTTACTGTGTGTTAGTGTGTTGCTAATGATTCCTGTATGTTACTGTATGTTACTGTGTGTTAGTGTGTTGTTAATGATTCCTGTATGTTATTGTGTTTTTAATGATCCCTGTATGTTACTCTGTTAATGGTTACTGTATGTTAGTGTGTTGTTAATGATTCCTGTATGTTAGTGTGTTGTTAATGATTCCTGTATGTTACTGTATGTTAGTGTGTTGTTAATGATTCCTGTATGTTACTGTGTTGTTAATGATTCCTGTATGTTACTGTATGTTACTGTGTGTTAGTGTGTTGCTAATGATTCCTGTATGTTACTGTATGTTACTGTGTGTTAGTGTGTTGTTAATGATTTCTGTATGTTACTGTGTGTTGTTAATGATTCCTGTATGTTACTGTGTGTTAGTGTGTTGTTAATGATTCCTGTATGTTACTGTATGTTACTGTGTTGTTAATGATTCCTGCATGTTACTGTATGTTAGTGTGTTGTTAATGATTACTGTATGTTACTGTATGTTACTGTGTGTTAGTGTGTTGTTAATGATTAATATATGTTACTGTATGTTACTGTGTTGTTAATGATTCCTGTATGTTACTGTATGTTACTGTATGTTACTGTGTTGTTAATGATTCCTGTATGTTACTGTTTGTTCCTGTATGTTAGTGTGTGTTAATGATTCCTGTGGGTTACAGTATGTTAGTGTGTTGCTAATGATTCCTGTATGTTACTGTGTTGCTAATGATTCCTGTATGTTACTGTATGTTACTGTGTTGTTAATGATTCCTGTATGTTACTGTATGTTACTGTGTGTTAATGATTCCTGTATGTTACAGTATGTTAGTGTGTTGCTAATGATTCCTGTATGTTACTGTGTTGCTAATGATTCCTGTATGTTACTGTATGTTACTGTGTTGTTAATGATTCCTGTATGTTACTGTATGTTACTGTGTGTTAGTGTGTTGTTAATGATGCCTGTATGTTAGTGTGTTGTTAATGATTCCTGTATGTTACTGTATGTTACTGTGTGTTAGTGTGTTGTTAATGATGCCTGTATGTTAGTGTGTTGTTAATGATTCCTGTATGTTACAGTATGTTAGTGTGTTGTTAATGATGCCTGTTTGTTAGTGTGTTGCTAATGATTCCTGTATGTTACTGTGTTGTTAATGATTCCTGTATGTTACTGTGTGTTACTGTGTGTTAGTGTGTTGTTAATGATGCATGTATGTTACTGTGTTGTTAATGAATCCTGTATATTTCTGTATGTTAGTGTGTGTTAATGATTCCTGTATGTTACAGTATGTTAGTGTGTTGCTAATGATTCCTGTATGTTACTGTGTTGCTAATGATTCCTGTATGTTACTGTATGTTACTGTGTTGTTAATGATTCCTGTATGTTACTGTATGTTACTGTGTGTTAGTGTGTTGTTAATGATGCCTGTATGTTGGTGTGTTGTTAATGATTCCTGTATGTTACTGTATGTTAGTGTGTTGTTAATGATGCATGTATGTTACTGTATGTTAGTGTGTTGTTAATGATGCATGTATGTTACTGTATGTTAGTGTATGTGAATGATTCCTGTATGTTACTGTATGTTAGTGTATGTGAATGATTCCTGTATGTTACTGTATGTTAGTGTATGTGAATGATTCCTGTATGTTACTGTATGTTAGTGTATGTGAATGATTCCTGTGTGTTACTGTATGTTAGTATATGTGAATGATTCCTGTATGTTACTGTATGTTAGTGTATGTGAATGATTCCTGTATGTTACTGTATGTTAGTGTATGTGAATGATTCCTGTATGTTACTGTATGTTAGTGTATGTGAATGATCCCTGTATGTTACTGTATGTTAGTGTATGTGAATGATTCCTGTATGTTACTGTATGTTAGTGTATGTTAGTGTATGTGAATGATTCCTGTATGTTACTGTATGTTACTATGTTGTTACCTGTTTCGTGCTGCTGTCCCCTCATCATGTAGACAAAATCTCGGCAGCTGGCTTCATGGCTGTCCTTCGCTGAGGAGTGTAAGCACAACTCCTCCACCAGAGTGAGAGCCTTCTTACACAGGTGGTCTTCATCCCAGTCCCCCGACATCCTCCAATCCGCATTGCACTCCCACCCGCAGTCAACCAATCACAGCACAGCCCTCGCCGCCCTCACCAAACGGACGGCACCTGGGTGAGAAGAGGTTCGATCCGACCACGTTCCTTGGAGGGTCTGGAGAAATGGGTGGGCCCGGGGGAGATTGGACCAATCCAGGAATAAGGGGAGGGGCTCTGTCAGGTGCTGTCTACTTAGGCGGAGTCTAGCAGAGACCCTCCATGTCTGACACGCCCATAAATGTGAGCCAAACCCACCCCTTTGTCTTTTCCTGAGAGAAATTAATGGAAAAGATTAGGAAAAAGAAGATGAAAGACGATGTATAAATAGGTACTGTTATCATTGTACCAATTGGTGACAGATTTTCATGCAAATATTCTCAAATCTGCATAAAACAATATGTGCATTTTCCCACCAGAGGTGAGTTTCCATCAAACTAACCCATTGTGGATAAACGTCTGTGTGTGGTAAAAATCACTTTTGTGGTTAAGTTCCTATGTACCGGATAAAACATGTACATTAAATGGGGTACCGATGGTTTTGTCACAAAAACTGTTGTGATAAATAGCATTCTTGGCCAATCAGGTTTTGGCGCATGCTCTCTAGACAAGTTCACTGATATGATAATTGGCAGCCAAGCACCGATCATCATATCCCCAGAATTCAAATAATAGCCTACCCTCGATATTTATCTTCTTGGAAATTTGCATGACCAACGTGCACTTAACCACCATGTGAAGTTCATGATCTGCCTGTAGACCTTTCCTGCTCTTCCATGTCGTGGTGGGAGGTCATCGTGTGACTCCAAGTTTATTTTCGACATGATGGTTATTATATCAATATTTGTGCATGAAGGCGTTCCCGTTACCATTTCTCAGATAACTAGTTTTACAGACACAAAAAGATCCCAACATGTCGAATGAACAAATTGTCTGTCGGACATTTCCTGTTTCCATCAGCCTTGACTTTTTTTTATATGTCAGGTAATTCATCTGCGTTTAATGGTTGGATGGAAACCTGGTTTATGGTACATTTTTATTTCTGTTTTATGTCAACATACCTGTATTAGAGTTGTTTGTAAAGCCTAGGAGTCCCTCTCATGTTTGAAATGTCTTCTCCACCAAGATACAGCTGAACAACACTTGGTTATGCTTCCAACAAATTCATAACCTTATACTAGTTTGTGTTCTTCTTTTTCTAATGTCACAGAGATAGGGATAGCTCTAACAGCATTTAGAGCACAGTTCAGCTCTGGGTAATGTAGTTCCAAGCAGATTCAATGGAATGCAGTAGTTTTCCTGGTTTTCCTCCAACCTAGATTCATAGAATGTCTTAAAAATGGCTCCAACATCACCTGAAAGACAATGACAACACATTACTGAATGAGGTCAATAACAAAATCCACAGAGATTGTGATAGAGATTGTATTACAATGGTTACACAAGGGTATTACATTGAATTTGTCTCTTGTTGTTTGGATGCTCTCAGTAGTACACAGACTGTAAAATCCCAGGACTGTTAGTGTTTCAGTGCACATACAGACAGACGTTGTGTCCTCTTTGTCCTTTTGTCAGAGAACTCTATTTCCAGAGCTCCTTAACATTCTCCCTTTGTTTTGAACTCATTCTGTCTCCCAAAACAGGTCAATGCCCCAACTTTCTCGTTCTCTATAGCTCTCTCCCTTTCAAACGGTCAGTGTGTCTGCAGCGATATATGGTAGAAATATGTCTAAAAATACATAAATGAATGAATGTCTACATTCACAGTAATAGCTGGCAATCTGTAATAAGATTTCTCATCAGTGAGGTGTCTGCTGCCAGAACGTCCAATGAGACGTCGTATCAGCGAGAGGTAGGCCCACTTGTACAATGAGAATCCTGTTCGGCCAAAGGAACATCTATTTATCATTTGATGATTCTGGTTCTGTGAAATGTCAGCATCAGTCTTTGTGCAGTGACTGACAACCTCCCTAGCAAAGTGTTGCTTTTTTGTCCATCTATCTCCCTGGCCATCAATCCATCAATCCATCACAGCATTAAGAAGAGACACATTTCAATCAGGACAAGACTCAGGACAGGACATGTTGGTGCCATTTCTCCTTCCTCATCTCTCTCTCTCACTCTCTCTCAAACACACTCTTTCTCTCTATCTGAAAACTTCTGATAGGCATATTAGGTCCGTCAATTAGTCTGGAATAGGTTCAGAAAGGAAACTCAGACTCAACTAGGTCCATTTATCTGTCCATCTCAGCTCGCTCCATTGTAAAAAATGAGTCTGAGATTAGCGCATTAAAACGCTACCCCCAACCCAACACCCCAGTCTGTATCCCCGCTCCACTCCCCTCCATCCAGACTGAGATAGTAAATCTTTCTGAGTGTGACTTTAAAACCCAGCATATCTCAATCTGAGGAATGGCTGTCTGGCACAAAACTGGTCCTCTCAAATGGCAGCAAGAACATCAGGGGGAGGCAGGAAAAGAGAGGGGAGAGAAAGAGAATGTGTATGGATGTGTATGTGAAAGAGAATGAGATGGTATGAGAAAGAGGATGTGTATGGATGTGTCTGTGAGAGAGAATGAGATGGTATGAGAAAGAGAATGTGTATGGATGTGTCTGTGAGAGAGAATGAGATGGTATGAGAAAGAGGATGTGTATGGATGTGTCTGTGAGAGAGAATGAGATGGTATGAGAAAGAGGATGTGTATGGATGTGTCTGTGAAAGAGAATGAGATGGTATGAGAAAGAGAATGTGTATGGATGTGTCTGTGAGAGAGAATGAGATGGTATGAGAAAGAGAATGTGTATGGATGTGTCTGTGAAAGAGAATGAGATGGTATGAGAAAGAGGATGTGTATGGATGTGTCTGTGAAAGAGAATGAGATGGTATGAGAAAGAGAATGTGTATGGATGTGTATGTGAAAGAGAAGGAGATGGTATGAGAAAGAGAATGTGTATGGATGTGTATGTGAGAGAGAATGAGATGGTATGAGAAAGAGAATGTGTATGGATGTGTATGTGAAAGAGAAGGAGATGGTATGAGAAAGAGGATGTGTATGGATGTGTCTGTGAGAGAGAATGAGATGGTATGAGAAAGAGAATGTGTATGGATGTGTCTGTGAGAGAGAATGAGATGGTATGAGAAAGAGAATGAGATGGTATGAGAAAGAGAATGTGTATGGATGTGTCTGTGAAAGAGAATGAGATGGTATGAGAAAGAGAATGTGTATGGATGTGTCTGTGAGAGAGAATGAGATGGTATGAGAAAGAGAATGAGATGGTATGAGAAAGAGAATGTGTATGGATGTGTCTGTGAAAGAGAATGAGATGGTATGAGAAAGAGGATGTGTATGGATGTGTCTGTGAAAGAGAATGAGATGGTATGAGAAAGAGAATGTGTATGGATGTGTATGTGAAAGAGAAGGAGATGGTATGAGAAAGAGAATATGTATGGATGTGTATGTGAAAGAGAAGGAGATGGTATGAGAAAGAGGATGTGTATGGATGTGTCTGTGAGAGAGAAGGAGATGGTATGTGAAAGAGAATGTGTATGGATGTGTATGTGAGAGAGAATGAGATGGTATGAGAAAGAGGGGAGAGAAAGGAGCGATATGGACATTAGATGAAAGGAGGGAGAGGAGGAGATGAAAGGTAAGTAGAAAGGAATGGAATGGAGCAGGAGGCAGTGTTGGTGACATAGCAACAATAGTAATCAAGGTCTGGCTGTGCAATTTACTAGAAGCAAAATATTTACAGAGCCTCATTATTTACTGATAAATATCAGACACGTACAGACTCATCTCTTCCTCCATACAACACTCTATACTGAGAAGCTCACAGCCACAAAGGAACACAAACCTCCCACAGACATTCCATTGACTGCTGCCCTGTTTTAAATCAATAACCTTAGGCAACCAATACACCAACAGAGACCGGTCAACCAGGAAGGTCACTGTCCAATCGCACTACAGCGACGGGACAGCAGGGAAGGTATTTGTCTAATCACACTACAGAGACTGGAAAACCAAGGACGTGCTCTGTCCAATCACAATAGACAGCCTATGCAACCAGGAAGGTCACTGTCCAATCAAACAACAGAGAATAGGTAAGTGGTGTGAGGTCACTGTCCAATCACAAAATGCTTGTAAATTCACTGCTCAAACACCCAACATGGACTCGGGAACCAGGAAGGTCACGTTCCAATCACAAAACATTAATCTGGCACCAGTAAGGTCACTGTCCAATCATGTAGCAGAGAGCAGTCAGGCGCCCACTAAGGTCAGAGACGGATAACCAAGGCTACTGCCCAATCTTATGGCAAAAAACAGATGGTTAGTAAAGTCACTGTCCAATCAGAGACCCCCTCCAGCTAAACACATTTAACATGTGATGAATGATGTTGACTGAAAGTGCACCTAAGCACTGGTTTTAGGCCAGATGTTTGCTTTGGGACAACTGATTCTGGGCATGCTCTCGGGGCCTTCTCTCTCTCTAGAGTGTGATGAATCTCTGAGGTTGTGCCAGTTTGTTAATTTGTTAAGAAAAGCCAAAAAGGCAGAAGAGGAGGAGAGGAGTGAATGTGTGAACTGTGACACATTGAAACCCAAAAAGCACGCATTTCACACACAGGGGATCATAGGAGAGAAGCGTAAATCTCAGCTCATTCACTGGGTTTCCTCTTCAAAGGAAGGCATCACACCTGAGCCTGACACAGTATGTCTCTCATACAGAATACGTTCAACATCACAGCTTTGCATTATGTCAAAATTAGTATAATATCACATTACCTGCTGTGTAGCGACTATTATGCAGAGATTATGGTAATGTCAGCACGTCCTTTGAAATATTGCACATTATTTCACATCAGACGTCAGTCTTTCTTGAGGGACTTCCCTTTTCCTTTCACCGCAACAGAAATGGTGAATTCGACCAAAGGGCGAAGCAGTTTGGATTACTTTCAGAGACAAATCAAACACTTGGATGGGTTTAGAAGATTTCATCGTCTCCTTCTCATTTGCACGGCTGACTTTCACTCTACAGGCTCAGCAACTGTTACCTTTTAACAGAATTCCTTTGCTTTTCGAAGTAACGCTCTGTCTGAAAAACGACAACCTATGTGTTTGAGTGAGAGAAAATGTAAATGAGCAAAGACAGGTTGTGTGAAAATTTGCACGATGCAAGAAGAGACAAAGAGAGGTAATCCATGAGGTACAGCTAATGGGATGTTTCAGACGCATCTCAATGAAGCTGATGGGATTATTTTCTATTAGCTCCCTTTTCTTTTTGTTATCTTTTACCTGTAGAGTCATCTCAAATCTACCTCTCATTACTTTCAGGAACGTTTTGGTATCTTTTACCTGTAGAGTCATCTCAAATCTACCTCTCATTACTTTCAGGAACGTTTTGGTTTCTTTTACCTGTAGAGTCATCTCAAATCTACCTCTCATTACTTTCAGGAACGTTTTGGTTTCTTTTACCTGTAGAGTCATCTCAAATCTACCTCTCATTACTTTCAGGAACGTTTTGGTTTCTTTTACCTGTAGAGTCATCTCAAATCTACCTCTCATTACTTTCAGGAACGTTTTGGTTTCTTTTACCTGTAGAGTCATCTCAAATCTACCTCTCATTACTTTCAGGAACGTTTTGGTTTCTTTTACCTGTAGAGTCATCTCAAATCTACCTCTCATTACTTTCAGGAACGTTTTGGTTTCTTTTACCTGTAGAGTCATCTCAAATCTACCTCTCATTACTTTCAGGAACGTTTTGGTATCTTTTACCTGTAGAGTCATCTCAAATCTACCTCTCATTACTTTCAGGAACGTTTTGGTTTCTTTTACCTGTAGAGTCATCTCAAATCTACCTCTCATTACTTTCAGGAACGTTTTGGTATCTTTTACCTGTAGAGTCATCTCAAATCTACCTCTCATTACTTTCAGGAACGTTTTGGTTTCTTTTACCTGTAGAGTCATCTCAAATCTACCTCTCATTACTTTCAGGAACGTTTTGGTTTCTTTTACCTGTAGAGTCATCTCAAATCTACCTCTCATTACTTTCAGGAACGTTTTGGTTTCTTTTACCTGTAGAGTCATCTCAAATCTACCTCTCATTACTTTCAGGAACGTTTTGGTTTCTTTTACCTGTAGAGTCATCTCAAATCTACCTCTCATTACTTTCAGGAACATTTTGGTTTCTTTTACCTGTAGAGTCATCTCAAATCTACCTCTCATTACTTTCAGGAACGTTTTGTTTTCTCCTGAGGAAAGATGACCTATTATGATGTTACACATCTAGTAGCTTAAAAAGAACAGGATATTCCACCGTATGCAGAGTGTTTGATTCATTTCACATAATGCATTTTCATAACAATATGATTATATAGTTTTCTATTTCAATACCTCACTTTAAAAAGCACAGCTATGTCCTCTTCTCTTGAGTTCTTTAGAATACTGCCCTTCTCTACTCTACTCTACCATCTTCTCCTCTACTCTACCATCTTCTCCTCTACTCTACCATCTTCTCCTCTACTCTACCATCTTCTCCTCTACTCTACCATCCTCTCCTCTACTCTACCATCCTCTACTCTACCATCTTCTCCTCTACTCTACCATCTTCTCCTCTACTCTACCATCCTCTACTCTACTCTACCATCCTCTCATCTACTCTACCATCCTCTACTCTACTCTACCATCTTCTACTCTACTCTACCATCTTCTCCTCTACTCTACCATCTTCTCCTCTACTCTACCATCCTCTACTCTACCATCCTCTCATCTACTCTACCATCCTCTCATCTACTCTACCATCCTCTCCTCTACTCTACCATCTTCTCCTCTACTCTACCATCCTCTCCTCTACTCTACCATCCTCTACTCTACTCTACCATCCTCTACTCTACTCTACCATCCTCTCCTCTACTCTACCATCCTCTACTCTACCATCTTCTCCTCTACTCTACCATCCTCTACTCTACCATCCTCTACTCTACCATCCTCTACTCTACCATCTTCTCCTCTACTCTACCATCCTCTACTCTACTCTACCATCCTCTACTCTACTCTACCATCCCCTCCTCTACTCTACCATCCTCTCCTCTACTCTACCATCCTCTCCTCTACTCTACCATCTTCTCCTCTACTCTACCATCTTCTCCTCTACTCTACCATCTTCTCCTCTACTCTACCATCTTCTCCTCTACTCTACCATCTTCTCCTCTACTCTACCATCTTCTCCTCTACTCTACCATCTTCTCCTCTACTCTACCATCCTCTCATCTACTCTACCATCCTCTCATCTACTCTACCATCCTCTCCTCTACTCTACCATCTTCTCCTCTACTCTACCATCCTCTCCTCTACTCTACCATCCTCTACTCTACTCTACCATCCTCTACTCTACTCTACCATCCTCTCCTCTACTCTACCATCCTCTACTCTACCATCTTCTCCTCTACTCTACCATCCTCTACTCTACAATCCTCTACTCTACCATCCTCTACTCTACCATCATCTCCTCTACTCTACCATCCTCTACTCTACTCTACCATCCTCTACTCTACTCTACCATCCCCTCCTCTACTCTACCATCCTCTCCTCTACTCTACCATCCTCTCCTCTACTCTACCATCCTCTCCTCTACTCTACCATCCTCTCCTCTACTCTACCATCCTCTACTCTACTCTACCATCCTCTACTCTACTCTACCATCCTCTCCTCTACCATCCTCTACTCTACCATACTCTACTCTACCATCCTCTACTCTACTCTACCATCCTCTACTCTACTCTACCATCCTCTACTCTACTCTACCGTCCTCTACTCTACTCTACCATCCTCTACTCTACTCTACCATACTCTACTCTACTCTACCATCCTCTACTCTACTCTACCATACTCTACTCTACTCTACCATCCTCTACTCTACTCTACCATCCTCTACTCTACTCTACTCTACCATCCTCTACTCTACTCTACCATCCTCTACTCTACTCTACCATCCTCTACTCTACTCTACCATCCTCTCCTCTACTCTACCATCCTCTCCTCTACTCTACCATACTCTACTCTACTCTACCATCCTCTACTCTACTCTACCATCCTCTACTCTACTCTACCATCCTCTCCTCTACTCTACCATCCTCTACTCTACTCTACCATCCTCTACTCTACTCTACCATCTTCTCCTCTACTCTACCATCTTCTCCTCTACTCTACCATCTTCTCCTCTACTCTACCACCTTCTCCTCTACTCTACCATCCTCTCCTCTCTACCATCCTCTCCTCTACCATCTTCTCCTCTACTCTACCATCTTCTCCTCTACTCTACCATCTTCTCCTCTACTCTACCATCCTCTCATCTACTCTACCATCCTCTCATCTACTCTACCATCCTCTCCTCTACTCTACCATCTTCTCCTCTACTCTACCATCCTCTCCTCTACTCTACCATCCTCTCCTCTACTCTACCATCCTCTACTCTACTCTACCATCCTCTACTCTACCATCTTCTCCTCTACTCTACCATCCTCTACTCTACTCTACCATACTCTACTCTACTCTACCATCCTCTACTCTACTCTACCATCTTCTCCTCTACTCTACCATCCTCTACTCTACTCTACCATCCTCTACTCTACTCTACTCTACCATCCTCTACTCTACTCTACCATCCTCTACTCTACTCTACCATCCTCTCCTCTACTCTACCATCCTCTCCTCTACTCTACCATCCTCTCCTCTACTCTACCATACTCTACTCTACTCTACCATCCTCTACTCTACTCTACCATCCTCTACTCTACTCTACCATCCTCTCCTCTACTCTACCATCCTCTCCTCTACTCTACCATCCTCTCCTCTACTCTACCATACTCTACTCTACTCTACCATCCTCTCCTCTACTCTACCATCCTCTCCTCTACTCTACCATCCTCTACTCTACTCTACCATCCTCTACTCTACTCTACTCTACCATCCTCTACTCTACTCTACCATCCTCTACTCTCCTCTACTCTACCATCCTCTACTCTACTCTACCATCTTCTCCTCTACTCTACCATCTTCTCCTCTACTCTACCATCTTCTCCTCTACTCTACCACCTTCTCCTCTACTCTACCATCCTCTCCTCTCCTCTACCATCCTCTCCTCTACCATCTTCTCCTCTACTCTACCATCTTCTCCTCTACTCTACCATCTTCTCCTCTACTCTACCATCCTCTCATCTACTCTACCATCCTCTCATCTACTCTACCATCCTCTCCTCTACTCTACCATCTTCTCCTCTACTCTACCATCCTCTCCTCTACTCTACCATCCTCTCCTCTACTCTACCATCCTCTACTCTACTCTACCATCCTCTACTCTACCATCTTCTCCTCTACTCTACCATCCTCTACTCTACTCTACCATACTCTACTCTACTCTACCATCCTCTACTCTACTCTACCATACTCTACTCTACTCTACCATCCTCTACTCTACTCTACCATCCTCTACTCTACTCTACTCTACCATCCTCTACTCTACTCTACCATCCTCTACTCTACACTACCATCCTCTCCTCTACTCTACAATCCTCTCCTCTACTCTACCATCCTCTCCTCTACTCTACCATACTCTACTCTACTCTACCATCCTCTACTCTACTCTACCATCCTCTACTCTACTCTACCATCCTCTCCTCTACTCTACCATCCTCTCCTCTACTCTACCAGACTCTACTCTACTCTACCATCCTCTCCTCTACTCTACCATCCTCTCCTCTACTCTACCATCCTCTACTCTACTCTACCATCCTCTCTCTACTCTACTCTACCATCCTCTACTCTACTCTACCATCCTCTACTCTCCTCTACTCTACCATCCTCTACTCTACTCTACCATCCTCTCCTCTACTCTACCATCTTCTCCTCTACTCTACCATCCTCTACTCTACCATCCTCTCCTCTACTCTACCATCCTCTACTCTACTCTACCATCCTCTCCTCTACTCTACCATCCTCTACTCTACTCTACCATACTCTACTCTACTCTACCATCCTCTACTCTACTCTACCATCCTCTACTCTACTCTACCATCCTCTACTCTACTCTACCATCTATCCTCTACTCTACCATCCTCTACTCTACCATCCTCTACTCTACTCTACCATCCTCTACTCTACTCTACCATCCTCTCCTCTACTCTACCATCTTCTCCTCTACTCTACCATCCTCTCCTCTACTCTACCATCCTCTCCTCTACTCTACCATCCTCTCCTCTACTCTACCATCCTCTCCTCTCCTCTACCATCCTCTCCTCTACCATCCTCTACTCTACTCTACCATCTTCTCCTCTACTCTACCATCTTCTCCTCTACTCTACCATCCTCTCATCTACTCTACCATCCTCTCCTCTACTCTACCATCCTCTCCTCTACCATCCTCTACTCTACTCTACCATCCTCTCCTCTCCTCTACCATCCTCTCCTCTACCATCCTCTACTCTACTCTACCATCTTCTCCTCTACTCTACCATCCTCTCCTCTACTCTACCATCCTCTCCTCTACTCTACCATCCTCTCCTCTCCTCTACACTCCTCTACTCTACCATCCTCTACTCTACTCTACCATCCTCTCCTCTACTCTACCATCCTCTCCTCTCCTCTACCATCCTCTCCTCTACCATCCTCCTCTACTCTACCATCTTCTCCTCTACTCTACCATCCTCTCCTCTACTCTACCATCCTCTACTCTACTCTACCATCCTCTCCTCTACTCTACCATCCTCTCCTCTACTCTACCATCCTCTACTCTACTCTACCATCCTCTACTCTACCATCCTCTACTCTACTCTACCATCCTCTACTCTACCATCCTCTACTCTACCATCCTCTACTCTACTCTACCATCCTCTCCTCTACTCTACCATCTTGTCCTCTACTCTACCATCCTCTCCTCTACTCTACCATCCTCTACCATCCTCTCTCTACTCTACCATCCTCTCCTCTACTCTACCATCTTCTCCTCTACTCTACCATCCTCTACTCTACCATCCTCTCCTCTACTCTACCATCCTCTACTCTACTCTACCATCCTCTACTCTACTCTACCATCCTCTACTCTACTCTACCATCCTCTCCTCTCCTCTACCATCCTCTCCTCTACTCTACCTACTCTACTCTACTCTACCATCCTCTCCTCTACTCTACCATCCTCTCCTCTCCTCTACCATCCTCTCCTCTACCATCCTCTACTCTACTCTACCATCTTCTCCTCTACTCTACCATCTTCTCCTCTACTCTACCATCCTCTCATCTACTCTACCATCCTCTCATCTACTCTACCATCCTCTCCTCTACTCTACCATCTTCTCCTCTACTCTACCATCCTCTACTCTACTCTACCATCCTCTCCTCTCCTCTACCATCCTCTCCTCTCCTCTACCATCCTCTCCTCTACCATCCTCTACTCTACTCTACCATCTTCTCCTCTACTCTACCATCTTCTCCTCTACTCTACCATCCTCTCATCTACTCTACCATCCTCTCATCTACTCTACCATCTTCTCCTCTACTCTACCATCCTCTCCTCTACTCTACCATCCTCTCCTCTACTCTACCATCCTCTCCTCTCCTCTACCATCCTCTCCTCTACCATCCTCTACTCTACTCTACCATCTTCTCCTCTACTCTACCATCTTCTCCTCTACTCTACCATCCTCTCATCTACTCTACCATCCTCTCCTCTACTCTACCATCTTCTCCTCTACTCTACCATCCTCTCCTCTACTCTACCATCCTCTACTCTACTCTACCATCCTCTACTCTACTCTACCATCCTCTACTCTACTCTACCATCCTCTCCTCTCCTCTACCATCCTCTCCTCTACTCTACCATACTCTACTCTACTCTACCATCCTCTCCTCTACTCTACCATCCTCTCCTCTCCTCTACCATCCTCTCCTCTACTCTACCATCTTCTCCTCTACTCTACCATCTTCTCCTCTACTCTACCATTCTCTCATCTACTCTACCATCCTCTCATCTACTCTACCATCCTCTCCTCTACTCTACCATCTTCTCCTCTACTCTACCATCCTCTACTCTACCATCCTCTCCTCTACTCTACCATCCTCTACTCTACTCTACCATCCTCTACTCTACTCTACCATCCTCTACTCTACTCTACCATCCTCTCCTCTACTCTACCATCCTCTACTCTACTCTACCATTCTCTCCTCTACTCTACCATCCTCTACTCTACTCTACCATCCTCTACTCTACTCTACCATCCTCTACTCTACTCTACCATCCTCTCCTCTACCCTACCATCCTCTACTCTACTCTACCATCCTCTACTCTACTCTACCATCTTCTCCTCTACTCTACCATCATCTCCTCTACTCTACCATCCTCTACTCTACTCTACTCTACCATCCTCTCCTCTACTCTACCATCTTCTCCTCTACTCTACCATCATCTCCTCTACTCTACCATCCTCTACTCTACTCTACTCTACCATCCTCTCCTCTACTCTACCATCTTCTCCTCTACTCTACCATCTTCTCCTCTACTCTACCATCATCTCCTCTACTCTACCATCCTCTCCTCTACTCTACCATCCTCTACTCTACTCTACCATCCTCTACTCTACTCTACCATCCTCTACTCTACTCTACCATCCTCTCCTCTACTCTACCATCCTCTCCTCTACTCTACCATCCTCTACTCTACTCTACCATCCTCTACTCTACTCTACTCTCCTCTCCTCATCTACCATCCTCTCCTCTACTCTACCATCTTCTCCTCTACTCTACCTCCTCTACTCTACCATCCTCTCCTCTACTCTACCATCCTCTACTCTACTCTACCATCCTCTACTCTACTCTACCATCCTCTACTCTACTCTACCATCCTCTCCTCTACTCTACCATCCTCTACTCTACTCTACCATTCTCTCCTCTACTCTACCATCCTCTACTCTACTCTACCATCCTCTACTCTACTCTACCATCCTCTACTCTACTCTACCATCCTCTCCTCTACCCTACCATCCTCTACTCTACTCTACCATCCTCTACTCTACTCTACCATCTTCTCCTCTACTCTACCATCATCTCCTCTACTCTACCATCCTCTACTCTACTCTACTCTACCATCCTCTCCTCTACTCTACCATCCTCTCCTCTACTCTACCATCCTCTACTCTACTCTACCATCCTCTCCTCTACTCTACCATCCTCTACTCTACTCTACCATCCTCTACTCTACTCTACCATCCTCTACTCTACCATCCTCTACTCTACCATCCTCTCCTCTACTCTACCATCTTCTCCTCTACTCTACCATCCTCTACTCTACTCTACCATCCTCTACTCTACTCTACCATCCTCTCCTCTACTCTACGCTCCTCTCCTCTACTCTACCACCTTCTCCTCTACTCTACCATCCTCTCCTCTCCTCTCCTCTACTCTACCATCCTCTACTCTACTCTACCATCCTCTACTCTACTCTACCATCCTCTCCTCTACCATCCTCTACTCTACTCTACCATCCTCTACTCTACTCTACCATCCTCTACTCTACCATCCTCTCCTCTACCATCCTCTACTCTACTCTACCATCCTCTACTCTACTCTACCATCCTCTACTCTACCATCCTCTACTCTACCATCCTCTACTCTACTCTACCATCCTCTACTCTACTCTACTCTACCATCATCTCCTCTACTCTACCATCCTCTACTCTACTCTACCATCCTCTTCTCTACTCTACCATCCTCTACTCTACTCTACTCTACCATCCTCTACTCTACTCTACTCTACCATCCTCTACTCTACTCTACTCTACCATCCTCTCCTCTACCATCCTCTACTCTACTCTACCATCCTCTACTCTACTCTACCCTCCTCTACTCTACCATCCTCTCCTCTACCATCCTCTACTCTCCTCTACCATCCTCTACTCTACTCTACCATCCTCTACTCTACCATCCTCTACTCTACCATCCTCTACTCTACTCTACTCTACCATCATCTCCTCTACTCTACCATCCTCTACTCTACTCTACCATCCTCTACTCTACTCTACCATCCTCTCCTCTACCATCCTCTACTCTACCATCCTCTCCTCATCTACCATCCTCTACTCTACTCTACCATCCTCTACTCTACCATCCTCTCCTCTACCATCCTCTACTCTACTCTACCATCCTCTACTCTACTCTACCATCCTCTACTCTACCATCCTCTACTCTACTCTACTCTACCATCATCTACTCTACTCTACTCTACCATCATCTCCTCTACTCTACCATCCTCTCCTCTACTCTACCATCCTCTACTCTACTCTACCATCCTCTACTCTACTCTACCATCCTCTACTCTACTCTACCATCCTCTCCTCTACTCTACCATCCTCTACTCTACTCTACCATCTTCTACTCTACTCTACCATCCCCTCCTCTACCATCCTCTCCTCTCCTCTACTCTACCATCCTCTACTCTACTCTACCATCCTCTACTCTACTCTACCATCCTCTACTCTACTCTACCATCCTCTCCTCTACTCTACCATCTACTCTACTCTACCATCCTCTACTCTACTCTACCATCCTCTACTCTACTCTACCATCCTCTCCTCTACTCTACCATCCTCTACTCTACTCTACCATTCTCTCCTCTACTCTACCATCCTCTACTCTACTCTACCATCCTCTCTACCATCCTCTACTCTACTCTACCATCCTCTCCTCTACTCTACCACTCTACCATCCTCTACTCTACTCTACCATCCTCTCCTCTACTCTACCATCCTCTCCTCTACTCTACCATCCTCTACTCTACTCTACCATCCTCTCCTCTACTCTACCATCCTCTCCTCTACTCTACCACTCTACCATCCTCTCCTCTACTCTACCATCCTCTACTCTACTCTACCATCCTCTACTCTACTCTACCATCCTCACTCTACCATCCTCTACTCTACCATCCTCTACTCTACTCTACCATCCTCTACTCTACTCTACCATCCTCTACTCTACTCTACCATCCTCTACTCTACTCTACCATCCTCTACTCTACTCTACCATCCTCTCCTCTACTCTACCATCCTCTACTCTACTCTACCATCCTCTCCTCTACTCTACCATCCTCTACCACTCTACTCTACCATCCTCTACTCTACTCTACCATCCTCTACTCTACTCTCCATCCTCTACTCTACCATCCTCTCCTCTACTCTACCATCCTCTACTCTACCATCCTCTACTCCTCTACCATCCTCTACTCTACTCTACCATCCTCTCCTCTACTCTACCATCCTCCTCTACTCTACCATCCTCTACTCTACCATCCTCTACTCTACTCTACCATCCTCTACTCTACTCTACTCTACCATCCTCTCCTCTACTCTACCATCCTCTACTCTACTCTACCATCCTCTTCTCTACTCTACCATCCTCTACTCTACTCTACTCTACCATCCTCTACTCTACTCTACTCTACCATCCTCTACTCTACTCTACTCTACCATCCTCTCCTCTACCATCCTCTACTCTACTCTACCATCCTCTACTCTACTCTACCATCCTCTACTCTACCATCCTCTCCTCTACCATCCTCTACTCTCCTCTACCATCCTCTACTCTACTCTACCATCCTCTACTCTACCATCCTCTACTCTACCATCCTCTACTCTACTCTACTCTACCATCATCTCCTCTACTCTACCATCCTCTACTCTACTCTACCATCCTCTACTCTACTCTACCATCCTCTCCTCTACCATCCTCTCTCTCTACCATCCTCCTCTACTCTACCATCCTACTCTACCATCCTCTACTCTACTCTACCACTCTACTCTACCATCCTCTACTCTACCATCCTCTACTCTACTCTACTCTACCATCCTCTACTCTACTCTACTCTACCATCATCTCCTCTACTCTACCATCCTCTCCTCTACTCTACCATCCTCTACTCTACTCTACCATCCTCTACTCTACTCTACCATCCTCTACTCTACTCTACCATCCTCTCCTCTACTCTACCATCCTCTACTCTACTCTACCATCTTCTACTCTACTCTACCATCCCCTCCTCTACCATCCTCTCCTCTCCTCTACTCTACCATCCTCTACTCTACTCTACCATCCTCTACTCTACTCTACCATCCTCTACTCTACTCTACCATCCTCTCCTCTACTCTACCATCCTCTACTCTACCATCCTCTACTCTACTCTACCATCCTCTCCTCTACTCTACCATCCTCTACTCTACCATCCTCTACTCTACCATACTCTACTCTACCATCCTCTACTCTACTCTACCATCCTCTACTCTACTCTACCATCCTCTACTCTACTCTACCATCCTCTCCTCTACTCTACCATACTCTACTCTACTCTACCATCCTCTACTCTACTCTACCATCCTCTCCTCTACTCTACCATCCTCTACTCTACTCTACCATCTTCTCCTCTACTCTACCATCCTCTACTCTACTCTACCATCCTCTACTCTACTCTACCATCCTCTACTCTACTCTACCATCCTCAACTCTACCATCCTCTCCTCTCCTCTACCATCCTCTACTCTACCATCCTCTACTCTACTCTACCATCCTCTACTCTACTCTACCATCCTCTCCTCTACTCTACCATCCTCTACTCTACTCTACCATCTTCTACTCTACTCTACCATCCCCTCCTCTACCATCCTCTCCTCTCCTCTACTCTACCATCCTCTACTCTACTCTACCATCCTCTACTCTACTCTACCATCCTCTACTCTACTCTACCATCCTCTCCTCTACTCTACCATCCTCTACTCTACCATCCTCTACTCTACTCTACAATCCTCTCCTCTACTCTACCATCCTCTACTCTACCATCCTCTACTCTACCATACTCTACTCTACCATCCTCTACTCTACTCTACTCTACCATCATCTCCTCTACTCTACCATCCTCTACTCTACTCTACCATCCTCTACTCTACTCTACCATCCTCTCCTCTACCATCCTCTACTCTACCATCCTCTCCTCTCTACCATCCTCTACTCTACTCTACCATCCTCTACTCTACCATCCTCTCCTCTACCATCCTCTACTCTACTCTACCATCCTCTACTCTACTCTACCATCCTCTACTCTACCATCCTCTACTCTACTCTACTCTACCATCCTCTACTCTACTCTACTCTACCATCATCTCCTCTACTCTACCATCCTCTCCTCTACTCTACCATCCTCTACTCTACTCTACCATCCTCTACTCTACTCTACCATCCTCTACTCTACTCTACCATCCTCTCCTCTACTCTACCATCCTCTACTCTACTCTACCATCCTCTACTCTACTCTACCATCCCCTCCTCTACCATCCTCTCCTCTCCTCTACTCTACCATCCTCTACTCTACTCTACCATCCTCTACTCTACTCTACCATCCTCTACTCTACTCTACCATCCTCTCCTCTACTCTACAATCCTCTACTCTACCATCCTCTACTCTACTCTACCATCCTCTCCTCTACTCTACTCACTCTACCATCCTCTACTCTACCATACTCTACTCTACCATCCTCTACTCTACTCTACCATCCTCTACTCTACTCTACCATCCTCTACTCTACTCTACCATCCTCTCCTCTACTCTACCATACTCTACTCTACTCTACCATCCTCTACTCTACTCTACCATCCTCTCCTCTACTCTACCATCCTCTACTCTACTCTACCATCTTCTCCTCTACTCTACCATCCTCTACTCTACTCTACCATCCTCAACTCTACCATCCTCTCCTCTCCTCTACCATCCTCTACTCTACCATCCTCTACTCTACTCTACCATCCTCTACTCTACTCTACCATCCTCTCCTCTACCATCCTCTACTCTACTCTACTCTCCTCTACCATCCTCTACTCTACTCTACTCTACCATACTCTACTCTACCATCCTCTACTCTACTCTACTCTACTCTACTCTACCATCCTCTCCTCTACCATCCTCTACTCTACTCTACCATACTCTACTCTACCATCCTCTCCTCTACTCTACCATCCTCTCCTCTACCATCCTCTCCTCTCCTCTACCATCCTCTCCTCAGTTCTGTGCTGTCTGTTCTACTGTATTCCATGGACTTGTGTTATAAGCGCACTATCACTTCCGACCTCAAGACTCATCCTTTAAGACATGAAGTCACTGGATGCAGGGCCCTCCGTGACTCACACAGAGGTCATGACCTTTTCTCACTAGCACTGGCACTCTACCATCCTCTCCTCTACTCTACCATCCTCTCCTCTACTCTACCATCCTCTACTCTACTCTACCATCCTCTCCTCTACTCTACCATCCTCTACTCTACTCTACCATCCTCTACTCTACCATCTTCTCCTCTACTCTACCATCCTCTCCTCTCCTCTACCATCCTCTCCTCTACTCTACCATCCTCTCCTCTACTCTACCATCCTCTCCTCTACCATCCTCTACTCTACTCTACTCTACTCTCCTCTACTCTACCATCCTCTACTCTACTCTACTCTACTCTACCATCCTCTCCTCTACCATCCTCTACTCTACTCTACTCTACTCTACTCTACTCTACTCTACTCTACTCTACTCTCCTCTACCACTCTACTCTACTCTACTCTACCATCCTCTCCTCTACCATCCTACTCTACTCTACTCTACTCTACTCTACTCTATCCTCTCCTCTACCATCCTCTCCTCTACCATCCTCTCCTCTACGATCCTCTACTCTACTCTACCATCCTCTCCTCTACTCTACCATCCTCTACTCTACTCTACTCTACTCTACCATCCTCTCCTCTACCATCCTCTCCTCTACCATCCTCTCCTCTACCATCCTCTCCTCTACCATCCTCTCCTCTACCATCCTCTACTCTACTCTACTCTACTCTACTCTACTCTACTCTACTCTACCTCTCCTCTACTCTATCCTCTCCTCTACCATCCTCTACTCTCCTCTACCTCTACCACTCCTCTACTCTACTCTACCATCCTCTCCTCTACTCTACTCTCCTCTACCATCCTCTACTCTACTCTACCTCTATACTCTACCATCCTCTCCTCTACCATCCTCTCCTCTACCATCCTCTCCTCTCCTCTCCTCTACCATCCTCTCCTCTACTCTACCATCCTCTACTCTACTCTACTCTACTCTACCATCCTCTCCTCTACCATCCTCTCCTCTACCACTCTACCACTCTACCATCCTCTCCTCTACCATCCTCTACTCTACTCTACTCTCCTCTACCATCCTCTACTCTACTCTACTCTACTCTACCATACTCTACTCTACCATCCTCTACTCTACTCTACTCTACTCTACCATCCTCTCCTCTACCATCCTCTACTCTACTCTACCATACTCTACTCTACCATCCTCTCCTCTACTCTACCATCCTCTCCTCTACCATCCTCTCCTCTCCTCTACCATCCTCTCCTCAGTTCTGTGCTGTCTGTTCTACTGTATTCCATGGACTTGTGTTATAAGCGCACTATCACTTCCGACCTCAAGACTCATCCTTTAAGACATGAAGTCACTGGATGCAGGGCCCTCCGTGACTCACACAGAGGTCATGACCTTTTCTCACTAGCACTGGCATGGACCTTTGCATCACTTCCTACCTATCGAGGCCAGTGCATCACAGCGTCATGTCTGTCTGGGTCAATATCATCTGTGCTCTCTGCTCATCCAACTGTGTCAAACTGATGCACTAGGGTAAATAGATACTACCAAATACCTTTACCGCTACAAAAGAGGACTGCTTCCTGTATTTGGCTGTGAGATGGCACTAGAAATACAAGGCCAAGATTGAAGACCTTGTATTAATGTCTATTGACTAAAGGTAATAGCTTTGCTGCCTGCGACTCAGCCTTTAGGTTACTCCAGGCTGGCCTGTAACAGCCCATAGGCAAGCTTTTAGTACAACTATCCGACGTTGGAGGTTTCAATATTCTGTTTATGTCCCTACATCATCACATAAACACACACACACACAACACACACACACACACACACACACACACACACACACACACACACACACACACACACACACACACACACTGAAGTCTGCTGTGCTGCATGCAGGGCTCTCTGCTGCTTCAGGCCTGCTCCCGCGAGTGTCTAAATTATCTATATCGTCACACAGGAAACACATCGCGAGCACCAAGCTGAGCGAGAGGCCAGTGAGGAACCCTGGGATACTGGTTCCGCTCTCTTCCTGTGCAGACTAGAGCCGGTGGAAGAAGCTGCACATCCATATATGCAGAGCAGCTCACTGGTCCAATACTAAGATGGCAACATTCTCACCACCCACACAGTGCACGTGGAAAGCCCTCGCTTCATACTTCACTTACATTTACGTCGAAGTCAGTGAGCCATCGAGACTATCCTTGTGACTTTGGTTACATATGAGCGTATTCATATTTGCATAATTATGGAAGTCTATCTCATAAAGCCAGAGCCACTGTGCCTTTGATGGGGGGAGAGGGGAGAAGGGAGAGGAGAGAGGGGTGGGGTGGGTGGAGGGGAATAACACTCGTTTCAGCTCCTACATGTTTCCCCTGTCTTACTCATGCTGTGTGTGTGTGTGTGTGTGTGTGTGTGTGTGTGTGTGTGTGTGTGTGTGTGTGTGTGTGTGTGTGTGTGTGTGTGCGTGTGTGTGTGTGTGTGTGTGTGTGTGTGTGTGAGTGTGCGTGTTTCGCCCTATACACCTATACATGCATTCAAAAGTTGGATTTATCTGAGAGCAATGACAGACATATAAACCCACATACATGCTATGCACACTGCACACTTGTGCGAGAGATAACCTACAGTGTAGGCTACATAGGCTACTATATGCATGCCATAACGCTCGAACCAATGGGCTATACATTAAATTAGAATAGATTACATTCGCACATCACTGCACAAAATATGCATAAAATTTATATTTGAACCGGAAAGACATACAGTCAGTTAGGTGGCACATAGCTAGAGTATAGATAGACTATAACACTTAAGATCACACAGGATATTATGGTGAGTAGCCGAACCTATATAACGACATATAGGCGTGTATTAATATGACAACAATGAAATATCATCAAACCTCTATGTTGTATCCGAAACTGCTCCCTCTCCTACCTGCCCTTTTCATCTAAACACCAGCCTATTTTTCAGATGCGACGCGTTAAAAATCAACATTCCGCCCTCTACCCCAAGACAGGAAAATGGGTTCAAATACTGCACCTGGGATTGAAGAATAAGGCGGAGGGGTAGACTGAGAGGGAGAAATGAACAATATGGTATCTCTCCGCTCCCCTCTCATTCTTTCCTATTTTCTTGTCTTGGAATGTGTTTTCTGTCTTCTCACCCTGTTTTTTTCTTTGTATTTCACTCTCCCCTCCCTCCCTCTCTTCCCCTGTGCTCGGAATACTAAACGGGCTTCTCCGCTCGCTGACTGTATAGCGCTACCCGTGCTAAAGACATACTGATATATATGTGTGGTAGAGAGGGGAGACAGAGCCGAGCAGAGCCCGGGGATGGGAGGGGACGGGGGACGGTAGAGGCAGTGTGTGAGGAGGAGAGGGGGTGTTGCTGGAGGCGAGGAGACGCGTGGTGCGATAGGGACAGACCACTGTGGCTCAGCCCACCGCCAAAGGGACACGGCGTATGTGCCATGGTGTCCGGACGAGTGATAGCGCGCAGCACCTCGTTAGGATCAAATCATGGTTTCGTGATAATATAATTTCCCTTCGTGTGTGTACTGTAGGCCTATCTAACGATGTGACAAAACACCAACACCAAAATAATTGAAAACTGCAGCAATGTTGGCAACTGTAGTGGGAAGCATTCCATTGTAGCCTATATGTGGCGTTGCTAATCTTTGTCAACCCGAGCCAGCCCATGAGATCTTACTAGAATGAGTTTAGACATCGCATAATTTGAGGCTGTGAGTGACTACGCCTCATGACGTAGGCTACCGGGCATTTCAAGTTCTGTAGTAAATCAAGTCATCTCTCTCATTTGCAAGTTATTCATGGTAGGCTTATTATTGGGTTACTACCTACCGTGTTAAGTGTAGGCTGCATTGTATTTATGATTACCCATTCCTCTTGATTTCATTTACAGTTGCAAATGTGTTTACTGTAGAAAATTACAACTGCCTTGTCCTTTGGCTGGACTAGGCCGTAGAAGCTGCCTAGATGGCAATGCCTGCTGTCTCAAATAAATGTATCTACACATTATTTATACAGGTAGTTGAAATATAGTGTAGGCCAGGCTATATAAGGTCTGCTTTCCTCTAGGATGGCCCAGCCCACGGTCCAAATAGGGATTTTAAGCACTTCTCAGCATTTCAAGCTATCAAGGGACGTAATGTTTTTTTAGGTCAAATAATCAGAATACTCAGCCAGGAGCCATGCATGGCTGATGGACTGAAGGTACAGGAGCCATGCATGGCTGATGGACTGAAGGTACAGGAGCCATGCATGGCTGATGGACGGAAGGTACAGGAGCCATGCATGGCTGATGGACTGAAGGTACAGGAGCCATGCATGGCTGATGGACTGAAGGTACAGGAGCCATGCATGGCTGATGGACTGAAGGTACAACTTCTTGGGCTGACATGAGATATGATGCTGTATGACTTTATGTAGATACACCTCAATGAAATGGTTGTTTTTGGGACAAGAGACTTTGGCTTGACTAACACTGATAATGATAACCCTCTTTGATCACTATAGCTGAAAATAGCTGAGTAATAGCATATTACTGGCAATACTGATATCTATGTTATGTACAGTAAATATTCTAGTATTAACAGGGCAATTCTCAAATTTCTACCATAATTATATGTGTGGAATTAATACTCCCAAGTGATCACAGACATTCATAATAAGTCATAATTACTTCCCTCCTGATCATCTGATCACAGACAGTCATAATAAGTCATAATTACTTCTCTCCTGATCATCTGGTCCCAGACAGTCATAATAAGTCATAATTACTTCTCTCCTGATCATCTGATCACAGAGAGGAAAAGAGGGTGATGGTGGACAGAGAGAGAGAGTGTCCGAGTGGAGAACCCCCAGAGCGAGGGATGACTGATGTATAAATGACGGTAAACAGCTGCCTCTGTTAACTGTCACTGCAGAGCACAGAGCGAGAGAGAGGCTGAGAGAGGATGAAAGAGGACAGGGATGATACAGTGCGAGAGAGGGGAGGAGAGAGACAGAATGTGAAAGGACAGGTCAGAAACAGACAGAGTGGATATAAAAGTGAGATAGGAAGAGGACAAGTAGAGTAGAAGAGAGGCAAATGGGATTGAGATGAGAGAAACTAAAAGCCTGGCCTACAGCAGCAGCCACTGTCCAAACTGAGACTGTGTCGCTTTTAGAACAAGCACTGACATGACACTTATCTTCCCCTTTAAGAGCACACGCACACAAACACACACTTACCATGAAATACTGGCCTTATTGATCGCACACCCACACATACACACTCATCTTTAAGGATCTATCCTGTTAATTCCTTTTCTCAAGATCTGTTTATTGACATATTCAAGATTTGGGAGGGATCTGTCATGTTGATCCCTGACCCTGTCCCCTTGACCCTAGATGCTGTGTGACCCCAGCTGACTACAGGTCAGACATGCCACCATATAAAGAGATAGGAGAGAGGGAGATAGGAGAGAGGGAGAGTCCTCACCATCCTTTGAGTCTGTGTTCGTGTAGTAACTGCTCTGCATTTACTTTTAGTGTGACATTTAATTAGCAGCTTGTTTTTATGTATTTGCCCTCTCTTACCAAAAGTCTCTATTCATCTTTCATCCCTTCATTTTCATATGTTACCATGACTACCGTCTCTCAGGGCGAGTCGCCCACACCTCTCTTTCTCCTTCCCTTGCTTTTCATTTCCTTGATGTGACTCCCCCCTCTGCCTCCTACTCCCTTTCCCTCTATTCTGTTCTCTCTCTTTAGTCGTCAACCCCCTTTACTCTCTCTCTCCCTGTTTATCTTCTTTCTCTGCCTCTTTCTTCCTTCATCCTTCCATTCTATCCATCTCTGTACCTGGTCTTTAC
>NW_027259390.1:0-32604 GCF_045791955.1 Oncorhynchus clarkii lewisi
AGTTAGATTTACAAGAATTTAAGCTTTCTGACGATATAAAGTCATGTCTATGTCCTGGAAAGTTGGCTGTTGTATACAACGTCATTCTAGTCACATTGGAGCACGTTAGCAACAACCGTCCTGGTTAGAGGACACCCATCGCGTAGAGGTTCATTTAAGCAATTTGAAATGATTCACTTTTACTTTTGAAACAAAGGTATATTTACAACAGAATACCTTTAGACTTTTACTTGAGTTACTCTTGGCAAATTAAGAGCAGAAGTAAGGCTTCTCTCCTGTGTCTGTTCTCTGATGACCTTTTAGCTCAGCTGTTGTTTTGAAACATTTTCTACAGTCAGATCAGTGGTAAAGCTTCTCTCCTTTATGTTTACCTTGGTGTCTTTTTAAGTGGCACGATTGAGAGAAACTCTTTCCACAGTCAGAGCAGAAGTAAGGCTTCTCGCCTGTGTGTGTTCTCTGATGAACTTTTAGGTCAGTTGATGTTGTGAAGCATTTTACACAGTCAGAGCAGGAGAAAGGCTTCTCTCCTGTGTGTGTTCTGTGGTGGACTTTTTGCTCAGTTGATGTTGTGAAGCATTTTACACAGTCAGAGCAGGAGTAAGGCTTCACCCCTGTATGTATACGTTCATGTCTTTTTAAGTGGCCCAGTTGAGAGAAAATCTTCCCACAGTCAGAGCAGGAATAAGGCTTCACTCCTGTATGTATAAGTTCATGTGCTTTTAAAAAACCCTGTCGAGAGAAACTCTTCCCACAGTCATAGCAGGAGTAAGGCTTCTCTCCAGTGTGCACTCTCTGATGAAGTTTTAGCTCAGATGATGTTGTGTAGCATTTTACACAGTCAGAGCAAGAGTAAGGCTTCACTCCTGTATGTATATGTTCATGTCTTTTTAAGTGGCCCGGACAAGAGAAAATCTTTCCACAGTCAGAGCAGGAGTAAGGCTTCTCTCCAGGGTGCACTCTCTGATGAACTGTCAGAGCCCTTGATGTTGTGAATCTCTTCCCACAGTCAGTACAGGAATACGGATTCTCTCCTGTGTGTATTTTTAGGTGTATTTTTAGCTTTGATAGAATTGGGAAAATCTCCTCACAATGTGGGCAGTGGTGAGACCTCTTAGCTCCATGATCTTCCTGCTGTTTTTCTCTGGATGTAGAGAATGTCTCAACATGGTCTCCTGTGTGAACAACATCAGAAGAACCAGTCAGTTGGTGTGATATACATGTCAATCAAATGTATATTATGAAGCCCTTATTACATCAGCAAATGTCAAAGTGCATTACAGAAACCCAGCCTAAAATCCCCAATGAGCAAGCAATGCTGATGTAGAAGCACCGTGGCCAGGAAAAACTCCCTAGAAAGCAGGGTCCTTGGAAGAAATGTAGAGAGGAACCAGGCCGAGAGGGGTGGCCAGTCCTCTTCTGTCTGTACCGGGTGACATATGTATTTATATCAGTAGGCTGTACAATACATGGGAATAAAACTATTCTAAAAGTGGGTAAGAGTTGAAAGCTAAAAAGGGGCGTGTCATCCTCCACTCACTATCACAACCGTTAGTAACTACACAGACTAATTTCATAGAACTTTAAAACACTGACAATGTGTCTACTTCACTTCTTTAGTCTACTCTCTGAACACTCCAGATAGACCAGTTAATAAAACTAATGCTGACAATACTGGTGTCAAACCATGCAAGTCTGGGTAGAATGAAATAATGTCTACCTTCTCATTGAAACAGTTCATCATGAAACAGTTATACTGCAACTTTTCCTGCACAGTGGGAAGTTGGAATGAATAACACACTTTGTTAGATATAACCTGCTCTTACCATGAGAAAGAGATTTCCCAATCTTCTCCTCCTCTTCTTCATCTTTAATGTTGACATTCAGCTCCAGTGTTTGACTGCAATCTTCCAGCTTCACTGATGCCATCTCTGGATCCTGCAGAGAAAACTGGGCTCCACTGTCACAATCAGGACCCAGTGACTGTAGGTGTCTACTCAGTGTGGAAGGAGAGAGGCAGGCTGGGTTTGTCCTCACTGTTGATGTTACCAGCCTCATACCTGAGTCGGAAAGTAGTAGAAGAGAAATGGACACAAACATTATTGTCATAAGTTCTGGAACTTTCTTCATTCTCTAAAAATATATTATTTTTTCTTATTCAATTATCTAATTCAGTGCTTGACTTGGACTGAAATAGCTGCCGATAAACATTTTGGGTGCCGGTACTGTTTATATTTAGGTACAGGAGCTCCACAATATGGTTGAGACAATACTTAACCCATAGTAGAAAAATGCATGAATGACTCAAAAAACATTTAGTACAAGGTTGCAGTATGTTTTAGGCAGCACTATGTGCTATTTTACTTAAAACAGTGTTACATCAAAAACCATTTGTATGTCCTGTTCACACCACAGTAACATTTATAGATAAAAACAGAAACAACTGTATGTCTCTGAATATTACTACACATGTAGAAAACTGATAATCATTACATTTGGTTTCAAAACAGCAGTTCAAACCGTAAAATTGTCTCTCTGCTGCATCCACACTGAAGTTTGTTGACGCAGACCGAGTGGGCACCGCCATTTTACCAGCTTGTGAATTTCTCCTTTCATGGAGCTCTACGGACAATTCCTTCAACCTCATGGCTTCGTTCTTGCTCTGACATGCACTGTGAAATGTGGGACATTATATAGACAGGTGTGTGCCTTTCCAAATCATGTCCAATCAATTGAATTTACCACAGGTTGACAACATCTCAAGGATGATCAATGAAAAAAGATGCACCTGAGCTCAATGTCAAATCTCCTAGCAAAGAGTCTGAATACTTATGTAAATAAGATTTCTGTTTTAAATATTTTATAAATGTGAAAACAATTCTAAACCTTTTTTTGCTTTGTCATTATGGCGTATTGTGTGTAGATTGATGAGAAACATTTATTTAATCCATTTTAGAAAAAGTCTGTAACGTAAAAAATGTGGAAAAAGTCATGGGGTCTGAATACTTTGTGAATTCACTGTATGTATTCATATCAGTAGGCTGGTACTGTACGTATTCATATCAGTAGTCTGGTACTGTACGTATTCATATCAGTAGTCTGGTACTGTATGTATTCATATCAGTAGGCTGGTACTGTATGTATTCATATCAGTAGGCTGGTACTGTATGTATTCATATCAGTAGGCTGGTACTGTATGTATTCATATCAGTAGTCTGGTACTGTATGTATTCATATCAGTAGGCTGTGCAATACAATGGGGAATAAAACTATTCTAAAAGTATCTCATAAGTCATGAAAATTATGAGCTATATCATCCTCCACTCACTATCACAAGGGTTAGAAACTACACAGACTCACTTCATAGAACTTTAAAAACTGGCAGTTTGTCTACTTCACTTCTTTAGTCTCCTCTCTGAGCACTCCAGACAGCCCAGTGAATAAAACAAATGCTGACAATACTGGTGTCAAACGATGCAAGTGTCAGTAGCATGAAATAACATCTACATCATCATAAAACAGTTCTACTGCAACTTTTCATGCACAGTGGGAAGTTGTAATGAACAACAAACTTAGTTAGATGAAACCTGCTCTTACCATAAAAGGCCAACTTCTGCAAGTGTCTCCACCCCACTGCTCTATGCCAGTAAACAAACTTGGATAGACAGAACCTGCTCTATGCCAGTAAACAAACTTGGATAGACAGAACCTGCTCTTACCATGACTAATCTTCTCCTCCTCTTCTTCATCTTTAATGTCAATATTCAGCTCCATTGTTGGACTGCAGTCTTCCAGCTTCACTGATGCCATCTATGGATCCTGCAGTGCAAACTGGGCTCGTCTGTCACAATCAGGACCCAGTGACTGTAGGTTTGGACTCAGTTTCGAAGGAGAGAGGCAGGTTGGGTTTGTCCTCACTGTTGATGTTACCTGCCTCAGACTTAATCTGAGTCGGCCTGTAGTAATAAAGAGAAAAAGACTAAAGTTATTGTCTTCTCAGTTCTGGCACTTTCTTTACTCTCAAAAAAGATTATTTAAATCTAGGTGCAGGAGTACCACAATACTGTTGAGCTAATATTCTATAAGAGGAATTCGTGCTCAAACAATATAAATTTGAGGTGCCGATACTCAGCTCCTGTCCAAGTCACGCACTGATCTAATTTCAATAGATCTGGTAGCTCAGCATTGACAACAAAACATGAATTCCTTCACATTAGACAACGTTTACGCTTTAAATCAGGCTACACAATTAAGCGCACTTAATCTATGGTAGATTTCCCGAATTCACATAAATGCATAAATGACTCAAAAACCATTCATTACAAGATCACAGTATGTTTCAGGCAGCACTATGTACTATTTTCCTGAATAACCTCGTCTTCACTGTATTATTTAAATAAAAAAAACAATAGTATTTCCGTTCACACCATAGTAATATGTATAGACAGCGATAACTTAAATAGTCTGAATATTAGTACACATGTAGAAAACTGATAATCATTACATTAAACTTTAAAACAGTAGTGCAACCGTGAAATGGTCTCTCTCTGCTGCAGCCACTCTGCCTGGACTTAAGTCTGTTGATGCAGACCGAGTGGCGCCGCCATTTTACCAGTTCGTGAATTTTACACAAAACTAATAAATTGTAAAACGAATTCAGACATCTCAAGTAAATATATTCTTTGTGAAATTACATTGAGAAAACGATGTACATCCACTCAGACACCAAAGGCTCTAACTATGTAACTTGTAAAACATTATCGCGTTCTTCACTCGGCTTGACACAAAAATAACACATCAAACTTTCACCAAACGTGATAATACCTTAACGGATGTATTACCTAAAATGGTACGACATATTCTTTCGATATTAGAATGTTTTAACGTGCTATTACATACCTGTAGTAATAAATAGAAAAGGACTCTTGTCCTGCACCGTTCTGTCGCTTTCTTTACACTGAATAATGGTGCCGGAACTGTCCGGAACTTCCTGTTCCTCCACTAACACCGTCCGTGCATTCCGGGATCCTTGGGATGACCCCCCATAGGGCTGAGAGTCAGACTCGGCCGACATCATGTGGCCGAGTCTGTATTACTCAGTATTACCGAGTTATCGGGCCCAAATGTATTGCTTGGGTCTCAGACCGACTGGGGCTACTCTCTGGCAGATTATTTTTTATTTTATTTTACCTAGGCAAGTCAGTTAAGAACAAATTCTTGTTTTCAATAACGGCCTAGGAACAGTGGTTAACTGCCTGTTCAGGGGAAGAACGACAGATTTGTACCTTGTCAGCTCGGGGGTTTGAACTTGCATAAATTCGGTTACTAGTCCAACACTCTAACCACTAGGCTACCCTGCCGCCCCGATTACACGGGCTGCTTTATGTAATTGACATTTCATTATTCATTTATTTGTCCATATTTTATCATTGTTTCTGTGATCAAAAAATACGATTTCAATTAAATTATTTAACAGTCCTGTTTAAGTTGTATTTTAGTATTTTGATACTTAGAAAATTGATAAGCATTAAAAACTTTTCGGATGGACTGTCCCGATTGGCGCAGCGGTCTAAGACACTGGGTTACTACAGTGAATTAGAGTGTCTTAGACACTGGGTTACTGCGTTACTCCAGCTGGTAGTTCGATGACGGTATTGTACCGAAAATCTCCACACTGCCAGATTTTCGGCACAACACCGGTCCCTGGAAGAGGGCCGCTTCTGGGCCGATTCCTCATTGCTAGCTGGGACTCCTCTTCAATTGCTGTGCGAAGTTCCTATATATTGGCGGGATCTGGAACAAGCTGTGGTACACGTCGATCCAGACCACCCCAAACAGGCTCAATGGGTGACATGTCTAGTGAGTATGCAGGCCATAGAAACATTGGGACATTTGCAGCTTCCAGGAATTGTGTACAGGTCATTCAGACATTGTGGCGGATGATTGGCAGGACAGTGGGCCTCGGGAACTTGTCATGGTATCTCTGTGCATTCAAATTACCATGATAAAATGCAATTGTGTTCGTTGTCCCACATACCCTAACGCTATGCTACAATGGAGTGCTTTGTTGACAACATTGACTTCAGCAAACCGCTCCCCACACAACACCATACAGGTGGTCTGCAATTGAGACGCTTGTTGGGCATACTGTCAAATTCTCTAAAACAACTTGGAGGAGGCTTGTGGTAGAGAAATTAACATGAAATTATCTGGTAACAGCTCTGGTGCACATTCCTGCAGTCAGGGTTAGGGTCCTACAGTCACTGGGTCCTGATTATGACAGTGGAGCCCAGTTTGCACTGCAGGATCCAGAGATGACATCAGTGAAGCTGGAAGACTGCAGTCAAACACTGGAGCTGAATGCCAACATTAAAGATGAAGAAGAGGAGGAGAACATTGGGAAATTGGTTATTCATGGTAAAACCAGGTTCTATATGCTATTCATAAATTAGACCACCATAAATTATGACCTAGTCTATTGCTGTGTTGAATTCTGACATTACACATCCATGAAGAACTTCCGACTGCACTAATGTAGTTATGAAAGTTCAATCAGTAAGGCTGGTCTGAATGGATCGTCACTTCATTCATCTAGTAAACTCTATGGTGCAGCTCTGTGGATATAGATGAAGCCTAATCCTAGAATAAATTGCACTTTAAAACTGTAGTAACTAAATTAGCTTTTTGCAGATATGGTTTAAAATAGTCTGATTTGCCCTAGTCTAGATTTAAAGTCAGGATGATTTAATCTAGATCCAAGCAGTGGGGAACCATGAGGGTCTTCAGAGAAGGCTAATGGCTTGATAAAAAAATGTATACAATTTTTAAAATAAAATTTCATTTAAATTTGTATTTCATCTTTACAATCGTTTTAATTTATATTTTGTTTTTAACAATAATTGTAATAATTTTCTGATTTCATCTCTTCAGTTTGTGTTGGAAAGATAAGGGTTATTAAGAGAAAAGCATATCCAATCAGGATATTCTTTGGTGGTCTCTGGGTAGAAATATCTAGCTAGCTCAGCCAGCCATTGGCTAGAGTCATGGGTAACAGCATATATAGAGTGTGTCTGAAAGTGTGCCTGTTGACAGAAGTGGGAGGATCAACAGAAGTGAGTGTATGGAAAGGGAATCAGCCAATTGAGAAGATTTGTTGCCACTCAAGGCCGTTTTGTGTGGCTGATATGATTGTTGAACAACCAGTTGATTGTTTGACAACTGTAGCATTTTATCTAAGCAAAACCCTGACCTTTTTCCTAACCTTAACCTCATCATCCTAACCTCCACGTTAATTATCCTAACCATTTTCCTAACCTTAACTTCATTATCTTAACCGGCCATGTGAATTATCTTAACCTGCTACATTAATTATCCCAACCTGCTAGGTTAGTTCTCTTAACCTGCTATGTAAACATTAAGCTGACCAGCATGCACCTGGCTATGGCTGGTCTAACCAATAATGGAGTGCAGATGTAACACTCATCACTGTTGATCCACCCACTGATGTTACACCCATCACTGTCGATCCACCCACTGACGTTACACTCATCACTGTTGATCCACCCACTGATGTTACACTCATCACTGTTGATCCACCCACTGACGTTACACTCATCACTGTTGATCCACCCACTGATGTTACACTCATCACTGTTGATCCACCCACTGACGTTACACTCATCACTGTCAATCCACCCACTGACGTTACACTCATCACTGTTGATCCACCCACTGATGTTACACTCATCACTGTTGATCCACCCACTGATGTTACACTCATCACTGTTGATCCACCCACTGATGTTACACTCATCACTGTTGATCCACCCACTGATGTTACACCCATCACTGTCGATCCACCCACTGATGTTACACCCATCACTGTTGATCCACCCACTGATGTTACACCCATCACTGTTGATCCACCCACTGATGTTACACCCATCACTGTTGATCCACCCACTGTTGATCCACCCACTGATGTTATGCTGCGTTAACCATACTTGATTGGCTAGGCCTTCAGAAACTGAACAGAAGGCCTCTGCTATTCAACTGTATTAGAGCAGAATTTTAGCCTGACAAGAGAAAATAATCAGTGGGGAAAGCAGTAGTTTTCCCACGTTGACTCTAGTAACTTTAGTTAGCTTGTGTTGTGGTAGTTGTGTGACAATGGCGGCTGCAGCAGCTGTTATCAACTTCAAGGTGGATGTTGTTGCTAACTTGTTAGCATCACCCTTTTCAAAATGAACTTTTAAACTATGTTTACAAATGATCATCTGGTGAGTGGCGTCGTTTTTTGTTGTAGCTCCTTGCTGTTCGCTATCTTTTTGAAAAGAATGACTGTACAAAAGGCTAGGAATTATTTGAAGTTAATCATATCAGTAATGTTAGTAAATCTTATCAGAGCTGTAGCTCCGCCCACCGGTGAAGTGGTGCAGAGCATGCTGGGTGATCTCCAGCTCAGAGAAGATCAGCTGGAGAGAAGTATGCCCTGTAATTGTATAGGTGCATATGGGTATATTTTGGTATTACATTGTATTCAGGTTCATTGTGCTGTTGTAGCTCTGTACTGAAGATGATGGTGCTGTGCTTTGTAGAAAACGTGCGGCGGCACCCCTTTGATCTCAAATGGGTGCAGTCACAGTCACGTTGTATTGAGCTGTATGGTCCTGTACAACATTACGTCATCATAGTCATGTTCTAGCCATGCATGTTGTTTATAAGAGATGTGAATTGGAGATTGTATTCAGTTATTCACTAGTGTATTTCTTTATTTGCAGACACACACAGACTTTGTTTGAGGCAAGTTGCCAGACCACTAAGTTCCTTAGCCCATCCATACTACATACACTGTGCGGTGCTGTTCTGTACATCTTCAGCGTTATTAAACCATTTCAACGGGAATCCTACCTGTCTGTCATCTGTGCCCTTACCAGCACCAGGAACAGACATACATCAAGTAGAACCTAACCTTAAGAATATACTGTCCACCAAGTCTTTACTTACACCATGAATGAATCATGCACAATGTGCTTATTTTATTATTTCATTTTTTTGTGTATGAAATTGTTTGGTAAAATATGCATAAAAGGAGAGTAATTGCCCATAATTCTGCACCTTTTGATAGTTGTTCTTCCAGCTTTTTACAGGCAGTCATTTTCTTTTGACGAATGTATTTGCAATTTTGACGGTATAATATATATTTTAATTAATGTTTTTATGTTTTAAAAACACAACTACCTTTTCGAAAAGCATTTACTGTTTTGCAAAAGTTGTGTGTCTTGCTGACTCTGTTTTGCTTGTTGGCGATTGAGAGAAACTGTGATACATAAAGACGGTTGCTCCCTGATTAAATAGTACAAGAGTACACCCTGCTGGACAAAAAAGCTTACTGCACCTGGTATTCCCAGCGTACCATCCAAGTACTAAACAGGCTCGACCCTGCTTAGCTTCCAAGACCAGGCTTATTACAGCTGGTATGGCGCAAGCCAATGACTGTATTGTATATATGATAGGCGATATGATAGGCTACTCCGGGATGCTGGCCTTCTAGACAGAGTTGCAAAGAAAAAGCCATATCTCAGACTGGCCAATAAAAAGCCATATCTCAGACTGGCCAATAAAAAGCCATATCTCAGACTGGCCAATAAAAATGAAAGATGGGCAAAAGAACACAGAGACTGGACAGAGGAACTCTGCCTAGATGGCCAGCATCCCGGAGTCGCCTCTTCACTGTTGATGTTGAGACTGGACAGAGGAACTCTGCCTAGATGGCCAGCATCCCGGAGTCGCCTCTTCGCTGTTGATGTTGAGACTGGACAGAGGAACTCTGCCTAGATGGCCAGCATCCCGGAGTCGCCTCTTCGCTGTTGATGTTGAGACTGGACAGAGGAACTCTGCCAAGATGGCCAGCATCCCGGAGTCGCCTCTTCGCTGTTGATGTTGAGACTGGACAGAGGAACTCTGCCTAGATGGCCAGCATCCCGGAGTCGCCTCTTCGCTGTTGATGTTGAGACTGGACAGAGGAACTCTGCCTAGATGGCCAGCATCCCGGAGTCGCCTCTTCACTGTTGATGTTGAGACTGGACAGAGGAACTCTGCCTAGATGGCCAGCATCCCGGAGTCGCCTCTTCACTGTTGATGTTCAGACTGGACAGAGGAACTCTGCCTAGATGGCCAGCATCCCGGAGTCGCCTCTTCACTGTTGATGTTGAGACTGGACAGAGGAACTCTGCCTAGATGGCCAGCATCCCGGAGTCGTCTCTTCACTGTTGATGTTGAGACTGGACAGAGGAACTCTGCCAAGATGGCCAGCATCCCGGAGTCGTCTCTTCACTGTTGATGTTGAGACTGGACAGAGGAACTCTGCCTAGATGGCCAGCATCCCGGAGTCGCCTCTTCACTGTTGATGTTGAGACTGGACAGAGGAACTCTGCCTAGATGGCCAGCATCCCGGAGTCGCCTCTTCACTGTTGATGTTGAGACTGGACAGAGGAACTCTGCCTAGATGGCCAGCATCCCGGAGTCGCCTCTTCACTGTTGATGTTGAGACTGGACAGAGGAACTCTGCCTAGATGGCCAGCATCCCGGAGTCGCCTCTTCACTGTTGATGTTGAGACTGGGCAGAGGAACTCTGCCTAGATGGCCAGCATCCCGGAGTCGCCTCTTCACTGTTGATGTTGAGACTGGGCAGAGGAACTCTGCCTAGATGGCCAGCATCCCGGAGTCGCCTCTTCACTGTTGATGTTGAGACTGGACAGAGGAACTCTGCCAAGATGGCCAGCATCCCGGAGTCGCCTCTTCACTGTTGATGTTGAGACTGGACAGAGGAACTCTGCCTAGATGGCCAGCATCCCGGAGTCGCCTCTTCACTGTTGATGTTGAGACTGGACAGAGGAACTCTGCCTAGATGGCCAGCATCCCGGAGTCGTCTCTTCACTGTTGATGTTGAGACTGGACAGAGGAACTCTGCCTAGATGGCCAGCATCCCGGAGTCGTCTCTTCACTGTTGATGTTGAGACTGGACAGAGGAACTCTGCCAAGATGGCCAGCATCCCGGAGTCGCCTCTTCACTGTTGATGTTGAGACTGGACAGAGTAACTCTGCCTAGATGGCCAGCATCCCGGAGTCGCCTCTTCACTGTTGATGTTGAGACTGGACAGAGGAACTCTGCCTAGATGGCCAGCATCCCGGAGTCGCCTCTTCACTGTTGATGTTGAGACCCTCTAATGTACTTGTCCTCTTGTGCACCGGGGCCTCCCACTCCTCTTTCTATTCTGGTTAGAGCCAGTTTGCGCTGTTCTGTGACGGGAGTAGTACACAGCGTTGTACGAGATCTTCCGTTTCTTGGCAATTTCTCGCATGGAATAGCCTTAATTTCTCAGAACAAGAATAGACTGACGAGTTTCAGAAGAAAGTCATTTGTTTCTGACCATTTGAGCCTGTAATTGAATCCACAAATGGTCATGCTCCAAATACTCAACTAGTCTAAAGAAGTCCAGTTTTATTGCATCTTTAATCAGGACAACAGTTTTCAGCTGTGCTAACATAATTGAAAAATGATCAATTAGCCTTTTAAAATGATAAACTTGGATTAGCTAACACAATGTTCCATTGGAACACAGGAGTGATGGTTGCTGATAATGGGCCTCTGTACACCTATGTAGATATTCCATTAAAAATCAGTCATTTCCAGCTACAATAGTCATTTCCAACATCAACAATGACTACACTGTATTTCTATACTTTTTTTGTTATTTTAATGGACAAAACATGCGCTTTTCTTTTAAAAACAAGGACATTTCTAAGTGACCCCAAACTTTTGAACGATAGTGTATATATATCAAAAGTCAGTAGTCATTAAAAGTTATGTAATCTTATTGTGTTACTTAAAAAAAAAATAATACTTTAGTTTATTTAGCAAATATTTTCTCAACTCTATTTCTTGAACTGCATTGTTGGTTAAAGGTCTATAAGTATGCCTTTCACGGTAAGGTTGTATTCGGAGCATGTGACAAATACAATTTGATTTGATTTGAGTGATATACTGTATGCTTCATTGCGGTTGGCTATTTTGTATCATAAAGTGTAATGGGTTTATTTTATAGTCCAGTTGGGGGCGGTAATGCTACATATTCGATTCCAACCGCCGTTAAACTCCAAAGCAGAGGAAGAAGTAGTTCCGGGGAAGCGCGCTCCATTCTTCAGATAAAGGAAGCGCTAGAACTGTGCTGTGAAGACGATAACCATTGGGTCCATTATTACAGGTATGTAATAGCACGTTTAAACTTTCCAATGTCGAAAGACCCACGTCATAACATGCTAGGTAACACATCCGTCAAGGTATTACCACGTTTGGTGAAGGTTGTGTGTGTAATTTATGTGTCAAACCGAGTGAGTGAAAAACGTGATAAACGTCACGTAGCTAGATTTTTCTTTTTGAACGTGAATCATTCAAATGTAATTTAATAAAGAGTCAATGTATTTGAGATGTTATTGGCTTTGTGTAAAAATATAAAAAGTCCCACGTGCTGATAAAATGGCGGTGCGCAATCTGTCTGCATTTAATGATATGTATTTTTATTTTATATATATATATATATATATATATATATATATATATATATATATATTATCCAGTTTATTTTGTACTCAATTAGTTCCATCTTCTCCTCCCCTGAGAGTCCGTCTGGGGACCTCCGAGAAAGGGAAGTTAATGATCACATTTTCCTCCTCAGCTCTTCTGGTCTTAGCAAGATTACTACCTTATTTTATAAGGTATTTGGACACCTCAAATGTAAAGAGCTCCCAGTTCTTGCAATAAGATTTTTCTTCACAAGCCCTTTCCCAAAAGTGTGAGAGCAGATCTTTAACCTCAAATTTTACTATATCATTATTTAATAATGAGCTATTTAGCTTCCAGTAGGATGCTCTACCCAGGTTAGTATCAGGGGTAAATATTTTGATATCAATGTAAATGGCCCTATGGTCTGTGAGGGGAGTTGTACACATATTTGTAGTAACACACTCACTATCAATACATTTGGACATAAGCCAAAAATCTATTCTGGATTGTCTGGAACCAGTTTTGTTACTCCAAGTGAATGATCTGTGGTCGGAAACCTCTCTCTCCATATATCAGTAAGATCAAACTTTTCCATAAAAAGTATTAAACCCAAATTCTGATTGGTTGGCCTACCTGGGGGCCATCTATCAGTTGAATTATCTATTGTAATGTTAAAGTCCCCTCCTATCAGTAATAACGAATTGGGAAATTTAGATAACCAATGAAGTATATGTTTCTCTATAGATTCAAGCAACTCATCATTCTCATGTTTGGTGTTGTACCTGTAGAAGTTTACAGTAATGAGCGTAATGTCATTGTAACTCATCATTCCCATGTTTGGTGTTGTACCCGTAGAAGTTTACAGTAATGAGTGTAATGTCATTGTAACTCATCATTCTCATGTTTGGTGTTGTACCCGTAGAAGTTTACAGTAATGAGCGTAATGTCATTGTAACTCATCATTCTCATGTTTGGTGTTGTACCCGTAGAAGTTTACAGTAATGAGCGTAATGTCATTGTAACTCATCACAAGACAAATAAAGTGACAAAGGGGTCACAGTGTAGAATATTACCACCAAAGCTATTTTTCATTGTAGTGACTGACACCAGCTCAGTTCAGATCCATGGGAGAACCAAATGTCGTTACCCCACTGTGACCTCCAGAAGTTGGCATCAGCCGAAATTGAGTGAGACTCTTCAAAAACAGCATAAATCTGTTTGAAATTGTTTAGCTAATAAAAATAAGGCCTTATTATTCACATTGTTTCGTAACCCCCCTAGCATTAAGATAAACTATAGACAAAGACAAAACAACAAAGATATAAAAGTATAAACTGTAGTAGGATGAGTCAAAGACGTAGGAGCAGTGAACGTAAACGATAAGGAACCGAGATCAGCACCATTTATGTCAATTTAAAGTCAAAATAGCGTATTCCATAACCTTTGAACTAGACGTTATCCAGTTTTGAAATTCCACTCAACTGAAAATTATGTTCAAGACCAAACCAAGGGTTCTTGTAGTAAGAGAGACTAAAAACCCACTTTAGTGTAATCAGGAACTATTCTGAGAAATAAAATGCAAAATAATAATTTAAATAAAAGGGTACCTACTATTTTAAGTGCATATGAAAACTGATCATAAAATAATTGAATAAAAAATGCTTTACATGCGTATTAATAACTAAATAGAACAATAACCGTGTAGTCAGAGCAGACCTGTATGCCCTTTAAAACAGTATCTTGTTACTGTATACATCAAAAATAAATGCAGCTTTCAATCTTCTTTGTAAGTTTGTAAACAAAATAGGTCTTCTGGTCATACAAGAACAAACTAATAAATTGAAGTACCTGAGTATTCCTAAAAAAAAAATGTCACCTGATGCTTGTTAGGTAAACAACATAAGGAAAATGAGAATACCATGGCTGAAACCATCAACCTGTTCCTTCTGGTGAGAATTTAGGGAGGAATATGGATTTCTGAACCGTTGATGAAACCTCGTCCTCCGACGAAGACGAAGTAAGCAGCCTTCCCCTCACTTCGTTCTGTCTTGATCGTTGGCCACAACTTGTTCCTTCTTTCTATGTCCTCCGGGCTGAGATGCTCGGTGAAACGCATACCATGGCTCTGAAGGAAGGCGTTCTTCCTAGCAGCTTTCCAGACAGCATCACTGTAGAATCTGGCAGTGAAGAGGATGGAGTAGCAGTGCAGGTGCATGAGTGAGAGACAATTTCACGGTCGCACTATTTTGAAGCTGAATGTAATGATTATCAGTTTCTACATGTGTACTAATATTAAGACACATTCAGTTGTTTCAATCTTTATCTCTAATTGTTAATATGGTGTGAACGGGAAATACAATTGTCAGTGGTGTAAAGTAACTAAGTAAAAACACTTTGAAGTACTGCTTAAAGGAGACGTTTTCTTGTTTATAAATGGCATGTTATGGTTACGTGCACTTGAGTTGTGTAATTTAAAGTATGTACTTTGTCTAATGTGAATGAATTAATGTTTTGTTGTTTGTTGTCAGTAGCTACCTGATCTATTGTAATTACATAATTGACTTTAAAAAATATTTTTTGAGAATATGAACGTGACAGAACTGTCAAAACAATAACTTGTGTTCGTTTCTCTTTATTACTACAGACCGACTCAGATTAAGTCTGAGGCCGGTAACATCAACAGTGAGGACAAACCCAGCCTGCCTCTCTCCTTCCACACTGAGTAGAAACCTACAGTCACTGGGTCCTGATTGTGACAGTGGAGCCCAGTTTGCTCTGCAGGATCCAGAGATGGCATCAGTGAAGCTGGAAGACTGCAGTCAAACACTGGAGCTGAATGTCAACATTAAAGATGAAGAAGAGGAGAAATCGGTTTCTCTTAGTAAGCACAGGTTTTTTCTAATTAAGTTTGTGTTCATTCCAACTTCCCGCTGTGCATGAAAAGTTGCAGTAGAACTGTTTCAATGAAAAGGTTAATGTTATTTCATGCTACTGAGATGTGCATGGTTTGACACTGGTATTGCCAGCATTTGTTTTATTCACTGAGTTATCTGGAGTGGACTGAAGAAGTGAAGTAGACAAACTGCCAGTGTTTTAAAGTTCTATGAAAATAGTCTGTGTAGTTACTAACCCTTGTGATAGTGAGAGGAGGATGATATGAAATTAGTCTGTAGTTACTAACCCTTGTGATAGTGAGTGGAGGATGATATGAAATGAGTGTGTAGTTTCTAACCCTTGTGATAGTGAGTGGAGGATGATATGGCTCATAATTTTCACGACTCCCCCCCTTTTTAGCTTTCATCTCTGACCCACTTTTAGAATAGTTTTATTCCCCCTTTGTATTGCACAGCCTACTTATGTGAATACATATAGTGCATTCGGAAAGTTTTCAGACTTTTGACTTCTTGACTTTCTTGACTTGACCCTTGACTTTTTCCACATTTTGTTACGTTACAGCCTTATTCTAAAATCGATTAAATAAAAAAAATTCCTCATCAATCTGCACACAATACCCCATAATGACATCACAATACCCCATAATGACATCACAATACCCCATAATGACATCACAATACCCCATAATGACATCACAATACCCCATAATGACATCACAATACCCCATAATGACAAAGCAAACACAGGTTTTTAGAAATGTTTTCACATTTATTAAAAATTACAAACATAAATACCTTATTTTTACAAGTCAATTACTTTAACAATACCTGTTGTTGTCAATTCTTTAAACCAGTCCGTTACTTTAGCAATACCTGTCGTTGTCAATTCTTTAAACCAGTCCATTACTTTAGCAATACCTGTCGTTGTCAATTCTTTAAACCAGTCCATTACTTTAACAATACCTGTCGTTGTCAATTCTTTAAACCAGTCCGTTACTTTAACAATACCTGTCGTTGTCAATTCTTTAAACCAGTCCGTTACTTTAACAATACCTGTCGTTGTCAATTCTTTAAACCAGTCCGTTACTTTAACAATACCTGTCGTTGTCAATTCTTTAAACCAGTCCATTACTTTAACAATACCTGTCGTTGTCAATTCTTTAAACCAGTCCATTACTTTAACAATACCTGTCGTTGTCAATTCTTTAAACCAGTCCGTTACTTTAACAATACCTGTCGTTGTCAATTCTTTAAACCAGTCCATTACTTTAACAATACCTGTCGTTGTCAATTCTTTAAACCAGTCCATTACTTTAACAATACCTGTCGTTGTCAATTCTTTAAACCAGTCCATTACTTTAACAATACCTGTTGTTGTCAATTCTTTAAACCAGTCCATTACTTTAACAATACCTGTTGTTGTCAATTCTTTAAACCAGTCCATTACTTTAACAATACCTGTCGTTGTCAATTCTTTAAACCAGTCCATTACTTTAACAATACCTGTCGTTGTCAATTCTTTAAACCAGTCCGTTACTTTAACAATACCAGTCGTTGTCAATTCTTTAAACCAGTCCATTACTTTAACAATACCTGTCGTTGTCAATTCTTTAAACCAGTCCATTACTTTAACAATACCTGTTGTTGTCAATTCTTTAAACCAGTCCATTACTTTAACAATACCTGTCGTTGTCAATTCTTTAAACCAGTCCATTACTTTAACAATACCTGTTGTTGTCAATTCTTTAAACCAGTCCATTACTTTAACAATACCTGTCGTTGTCAATTCTTTAAACCAGTCCGTTACTTTAACAATACCTGTCGTTGTCAATTCTTTAAACCAGTCCGTTACTTTAACAATACCTGTCGTTGTCAATTCTTTAAACCAGTCCATTACTTTAACAATACCTGTCGTTGTCAATTCTTTAAACCAGTCCGTTACTTTAACAATACCTGTCGTTGTCAATTCTTTAAACCAGTCCATTACTTTAACAATACCTGTCGTTGTCAATTCTTTAAACCAGTCCATTACTTTAACAATACCTGTCGTTGTCAATTCTTTAAACCAGTCCGTTACTTTAACAATACCTGTCGTTGTCAATTCTTTAAACCAGTCCATTACTTTAACAATACCTGTCGTTGTCAATTCTTTAAACCAGTCCGTTACTTTAACAATACCTGTCGTTGTCAATTCTTTAAACCAGTCCATTACTTTAACAATACCTGTCGTTGTCAATTCTTTAAACCAGTCCATTACTTTAACAATACCTGTCGTTGTCAATTCTTTAAACCAGTCCGTTACTTTAACAATACCTGTCGTTGTCAATTCTTTAAACCAGTCCGTTACTTTAACAATACCTGTCGTTGTCAATTCTTTAAACCAGTCCGTTACTTTAACAATACCTGTCGTTGTCAATTCTTTAAACCAGTCCGTTACTTTAACAATACCTTTTCTTGGCCATTATTTAAACCCCTAGTCAGTTTAACCAGGTGTGAAATTGTCATCACACCAAATGGGTGTAAAACTGTATAATACCGGGGATTCACCCAGATATTGCTGTACTTTGTGGCATATAGTTGGTGTTTTTAACAAAGGGATTAGTAGTATTCTTCTTTAGTTTCTTAAAGGGAGCAGAGTTGTTTTATTTTATTTAACCTTTATTTAACTAGGCAAGTCAGAACTAATTCTTATTTTCAATGATGGTCTAGTAATAGTGTGTTAACTGCCTTGTTCATGGGCAGAACGACATGTTTTACCTTCTCAGCTCGGGGATTCCATCTAGCAACCTTTCTGTTACTGGCCCAACGCTCTAACCATCCAATGTTAAGCCTGTTGTGAATAGCATAGAACCAAAACATTGCAGCCCTAATTTGTGCAGCCCAGTAATACCACTGTAGGTTTGGATGTTGCAACCCCCCTCTGTCATAGGCCAGATAAAGAAGAGGAAGCCAGAGGAATTGATTGAAATAGATGAAGGAATTTGGGCAGAATATTAATCTTAATGATATTTATTCTACCAATAGCAGATACAAGCAGTAATGTTCATCTGTTGATGGATTATGTTACACTCGGTACCATTGGTTCATAATATGTTGAGCTCAAGGAGCTAATTTTTGGTGTGATTTTAATACCAAGTTATGTGAAACCTTGTTCTGTATTCACAAATAGATGCTGTACAACTGGATTCAGTATCTTGCTTGTTGAGGAAACGGATGGAAGATTTGGTTTTATTTTTTTACTTTATTAAGTTATTAATTACATTTACAAATCCAAGATGGTAGCCAATCAGTCTGTCCGTTTGTATGTGATCCTTGAAATCAGAGTTTTAAGAGTTATGTTTTAATGACCCTGATCCTGTTTACAGAAGAAAATACTTTTAATGTGAAGGTGGATGCTGTATATAACACATATTCTTTTTAGATCTCAGTCTCTATTTTACGAAATGTACTTGTACAAAGATTTCGGATTGAGAGGCCTTTATTTTTGTTTTCTACACCTTTCTGGAGTTGGAACTTGCCGAGTCAGGAGCGTCTGTCTGCGCGCAAGGCCTGCTACGCCAGCGCTGGTGCACACTGAAGGTTAGGAGCGTCTGTCTGCGCGCAAGGCCTGCTACGCCAGCTCTGGTGCACACTGAAGGTTAGGAGCGTCTGTCTGCGTGCAAGGCCTGCTACGCCAGCGCTGGTGCACACTGAAAGTTAGGAGCGTCTGTCTGCGCGCAAGGCCTGCTACGCCAGCGCTGGTGCACACTGAAGGTTAGGAGCGTCTGTCTGCGTGCAAGGCCTGCTACGCCAGCGCTGGTGCACACTGAAGGTTAGGAGCGTCTGTCTGCGCGCAAGGCCTGCTACGCCAGCGCTGGTGCACACTGAAGGTTAGGAGCGTCTGTCTGCGTGCAAGGCCTGCTACGCCAGCGCTGGTGCACACTGAAGGTTAGGAGCGTCTGTCTGCGTGCAAGGCCTGCTACGCCAGCGCTGGTGCACACTGAAGGTTAGGAGCGTCTGTCTGCGTGCAAGGCCTGCTATGCCAGCGCTGGTCACACTGAAAGTTAGGAGCGTCTGTCTGCGTGCAAGGCCTGCTATGCCAGCGCTGGTCACACTGAAAGTTAGGAGCGTCTGTCTGCGTGCAAGGCCTGCTACGCCAGCGCTGGTGCACACTGAAAGTTAGGAGCGTCTGTCTGCGTGCAAGGCCTGCTACGCCAGCGCTGGTGCACACTGAAAGTTAGGAGCGTCTGTCTGCGTGCAAGGCCTGCTACGCCAGCGCTGGTGACCACTGAAGGTTAGGAGCGGAGAAGCGCTTATCGGATTGGAAAACCTGATGCACCTTGGGCCGTGGGAACATCTAAGTTCTGCACAACTGGTCGTTGCATACCTGTGCTGAAATACCTCTAAAATCCGGCATTATGTAGCTGTTACTGTGCCTGCTCTTTACTCAATGCCTGGATGATAGCCTGGATGATTAATGGGTGAGTGAGGGGTCAGGAGACAAAGGTCAGAAGACACTGTGGCCCCATCCGATGATACCCCCGGACAGGGCCAAACAGGAAGGATATAACCCCACCCACTTTGCCAAAGCACAGCAGTTATGGTCTCAAACTGGTCTTGAATGTACAAAAAACTAAATTCATGACCTTTCCCAGAGCTAGAACTCTGCCAGAGAAGGTCAGCATGTCACATCTGGTGGCTTATCCATTGGAAAAGTGTCATCTTACAAATACCTAGGTATTTGGTTAGATGAAAAGTTGTCCTTTTAAAGTTCATGTGGATAATCTTGTGACAAAGCTTACATTTTCTCTCTGTAGTTGGTTATGGTGACTTGTTGTATATGCATGCAGCCTAGTGCCACTGAATGAATTTAAAATATTGATGGGAGACTCTTATGGAAGAGTGTAAATGCTTTTTTTTGGTTGGATCATGTTGTTGTCTGTCTTTAATTCTGTAATGTATTGATCGTTGCTGCCTTCTTGGCCAGGTCTCCCTTGAAAAAGAGACTCTGGGTCTCAATAGGCTTTTCCTGGTTAAATAAAAAAAAATGGAGAGGGAAGAGTTCTTTAGATCTGTTAGGAATAAGAGGGTGTCATCAGCATACAGGGCCACTCGATGTTCAAAATCTGATGTTTTAATTCCACTAATTGACGGTTGGGCCCTTACTGCAATGGCAAAAGGTTCTATAGCTAAAAGAAAGAGTCCTGGACTGGCCGGACATCCTTGTCTCGTCCCCTGAAAAAGCTTAAAAGGTTGTGAAATCAAGTTGTTAGTGGCAACTTCTGCAGTGGGGTCTGTATATCATATCTTAATCCATTTACAGAAGTAGTTCCCAAACCCAAATCTCTTAAACACTTGAAATAACTAAGACCACTCAATTCTATCAAATTACTTCTCTGCATCAAGTGAGAGTAGGAGGGTCAGGGGACCCTTCACATGTGCACTATGTTTAGTACTCTCCTCACATTGTGAAAACCTTGATGGTTTTTCACGAAGCCATTTCGGTCTTTGGATAGAGTGCTCCCATATCTAATACGCAATCTCCTGGCTAAGGCTTTAGCACTAATTCTTGAGTCGGAGTTCAGAAGGGAAATCGGTCTAACTTTCACATTTTGTTGGTGATTATCCAGCTTCAGAATGAGAGTAAAACACTCCTTAGAGAGGTGGGGAAGCTTGCTGAAAGGATTCCGCATACAGTGCATTGCAAATTTATTCAGACCCCTTGACTTTTTCCATATTTTGTTACGTTACAGCCTTATTATAAAATAGATGAAATGTTTTTTTCCCTCGTCAATCTACACAGTACCCCATAATGACAAAGCAAACACAGGTTTTTAGAAATTTGACAAAACAAAACAAAAACATTTACATAAGTATTCAGGCCGTTTACTCAGTACTTTGTTGAAGCACCTTTTGGCAGAGATTACAGACTCGAGTCTTCTTGTGTATGACGCTACAAGCTTGGCACACCTGTATTTGGGGAGTTTCTCACATTATTCTCTGCAGATCCTCTCAAGCTCTGTCAGGTTAGATGGGGAGTGTCGGCACACAGCTATTTTCTGGTCTCTCCAGAGATGTTCAAGTCTGGGCTCAGGCTGGGCCACTCAAGGACATTCAGAGACTTGTCCTGAAGCCACTCCTATGTTGTTTTGGCTGTGTATTTCGGGTTGTTGTCCTGTTGGAAGGTGAACCTTCGCCACAGTCAGAGTTCCTGAGCACCCTGGAGCAGGTTTTCATCAAGGGTCTCTCTGTATTTTGCTCCTTTCATCTTTCCACTCGATCCTGATCAGTCACCTCCCTGACCAAGGCCCTTCTCCCCCGATCTCAGTTTGACCGGATGGCCAGCTCTAGAAAGATTATTGGTGGTTCCAAACTTCTTCCATTTTAAGAATGATTGAGGCCTTTCGATCATATCCTTGGACTAAAATGATGGTCACTCACATGCAACACTAACATCATGTGCAAAGGGCCTCTGGGTAACGTAGCACATTATTCAATGGTATCACTTTTTCTCCACAGGCTGTTCATTTCTGATCTTTGATACTTTCTTGGTTTATTAAGGTTTCATGGGATATATATATATACATATATAGCGTTATCGTAGTATATATATATATATATATATATATATATACTACGATAACGCTATATATGTATGGACCATTTTGTTACTTAGTGTTAGGTTCTAATTCTCAGAGTAAAAACTCAACGGACACTATGAAAGCTCAAACCAAGTTTATTCTTCTCAGAGGATGTAGCTGCATTAGAGAAAGACATTGCTCACACAAGCACTGATATTTAACCCTTTCTTCTAGGCTGAGTCTCCTCCTACACATCTGACCAAACAGTTTTCTGCCTAGCAGTTAAGATACAAAGTGATACAGCCATAAATGTCTCTTTCTCCCTTAATGTATTCTTATCGGCAGACTCAATAGCCTTGGTTTCTCTAATGACTGCCTCGCCTGGTTCACCATCTACTCCTCAGATATAGTTCAGTGTGTCAAATCGGAGGGCCTGTTGTCCGGACTTCTGGCAGTCTCTATGGGGGTACCACAGGGTTCAATTCTCGGGCCAACTCTTTTCTCTGTGTATATCAATGATGTCGCTCTTGCTGCGGGTGATTTCCTGATCCACCTCTACGCAGACGACACCATTCTGTATACTTCTGGCCCTTCCTTGGACACTGTGCTAACTAACCTCCAAACGAGCTTCAATGCCATATAACACTCCTTCCGTGGCCTCCAACTGCTCTTAAACACTAGTAAAACCAAATTCATGCTCTCCAACCGTTCGCTGCCCTTTTAGCCACACTTCTGACCTAGAATATGTGGACAACTATAAATACCTAGGTGTCTGGCTAGACCGTAAACTCTCCTTCCAGGCTCATATTAAACATCTCCAATCCAAAATCAAATCTAGAATCGGCTTTCTATTTCGCAACAAAGCCTCCTTCACTCACGCCTCCAAACTTACCCTAGTAAAACGGACTATCCTGCCGATCCTCGACTTCGACGATGTCATCTACAAAATAGCTTCCAATACTCTACTCAGCAAACTGGATGCAGTCTATCACAGTGCCATCTGTTTTGTTACCAAATCACCTTATACCACCCACCACTGCAACCTGTATGCTCTAGTCGGCTGGCCCTCGCTACATATTCATCGCCAGACACACTGGCTCCAGGTCATCTATAAGTCTATGCTAGGTAAAGCTCCGCCTTATCTCAGCTCACTGGTCATGTTGGTTGATGTTTTTAGTATTTATCGCCACAGTTATTAATTGTACTGCACAAGAAGTCCAAGAATCTGGACCTCATATCTGCAGCTGAGACATTTTTGGGCCTCCAAGACCGCAAGGACTACTGTTGCCAGATAACGTAATATTAATTTCTCTACCATAAGCCGCCTTAAATGTTGTTTTAGAAAATGTGGCAGTATGCCCAACCAGCCTCACGACTGCAGACCACCAGTATGTTGTGTGGGCGTGCGGTTTGCTGATGTCAATGTTGTGAACAGTGTGCCCTGTGGTGATATCGGGGTTATGGTATGGGCAGGCAAAAGCTACAGACAATGAACACAATTTAATTTAACAATGGCAATTTGAATGCACAGAGAAACCATGACAAGATCCTGAGGCCCATTGTCCTGCCATTCATCCTCCGCCATCACCTCATGTTTCAGCATGACAATACACTGCCCCATGTCGCAAGGATCTGTACACAATTGAAAATGTCCCAGTTCTTCCATGGCCTGCATACTCAGCAGACATGTCACCCTTTGAACATGTTTGGGATGGTCTGGATCGACGTGTACGACAGCTTGTCCAAATGTAATTACTCTGATTCCTTTAATTAGGATGTTTACTTTGCTAACAGTGGAAATTATTTTTCATGACACAAGAGGTAGGCTACCTGATTCTGGCAAATGGGTTCCAGAACAAAAGACAAAAAAAGTGACAGGTGCTGGAGGATCCAACTGAAATTAAGCACTTCCCTTCTCATATAATAGGGTAGGGCCATTCCAAGTATCCACCAAACCAAGATAGACAACAGCCGGTCGTTTCCAATGGGAAGAGATAAGTCATAGTGGGCAGAGCCAAGCACGAGCTAGCGAGATCCTATTGGCGCGTTCTAGCGCATATCTGCATATTTCTGTTAGGGAACGCCTCCTCTATGAAGCACTCGTGTGCAATAACTCAATTCAACTTTGCGTTACTTCTCAACGTCTTTAAAAAAATAAATAATAATTTTTGCAAAGGGTGAAGTCTACAAAACTGGGTCCACTCTGTTCACAACTGATTTTAGTTTTGGGAACAGAACTGTATTAAGATCAGATGTTTCATTGATTAGAACATTTGCAGAATGTCGGACAAAATACATCTCGTTCCGTCTTCTCCCACTGCCGCCCAGTGGGCTTCCTCTCACTACCATATTTGATAGTGAGTTGAAACGCTAAGCGGATGCTTCACATTCCTACATCCGGTGAAATATCTGTCTCATTGTTCTACCTGTGGCTGCACTGTGGTAGTGGGGGAACAGGAAGTTCTGGGTACACAACATTCTTCAGAATAAAGAAAGAACCAGAACTGTGATGTCAAGAAGATAAACTTTTGTGTCCGTTTCTATTTATTACTACAGGAATGTAATAGCACGTTTAAACGTCCTAATATCAAAACAACATGTTATACCATGCTAGGTAACATCCGTTAACGTATTATCACGTTTGGTAAAGGTTTGATGTGTTGTGTCAAACTGAGTGAAGAACGTGATAAACAATTTTACAAGTCACATAGCTAACGTTAGATACTTTGGGTTTGTCTGAATGGATGTACATCATTTCCTCAAGAATCTATTTATTTGAGATATCTGAGTTTGTTTAGCATGTTATTGGTTTTGTGTAAAATTCACGAGCTGGTAAAATGTAGCTGTCCACTCTGTCTGCTCCAACGGACTTCAGTGCTGGTGCAGAGAGACAATTTCACGGTCACACAAGCTTAATGTAATGATCATCAGTTTTCTACATGTGTACTAATATTCAGACACATTCAGTTGTTTATGTCTATCTATACATGTTACTATGGTGTGAAAGGAAATACTATTGGTTTTTGATTTGAAAAATACAGTGAAGACAAGGTTATTCAGGAAAATAGTGCTGCTTAAAACACTGCAACCTTGTACTGAATGTTTTTTAGTCATTTATGCGAATTCGGGAAAACCTATAATAGGTTAAGTGCACTTACGTTGTGTAGACTAATTAAAACAGGTACTTTGTCTAATTGTAATGCATTCGTGTTTTGTTCTAAATGCTTATCTACCTGATCTATTGGAATGAGATCAGTGCTTAACTTGGACAGAATGTTAACAGTATGTTGGAGCTCCTGCACCTAAAAATGAGTACCGACACCTATTTCAGTCCAAGTCCAGCACTGAAATAGATCATTTAACAAGAATAAATATTATATATTTTATTGAGAATAAAGAAAGTGCCAGAACTGTCAAGACAACTTTCTGTGTCTGTTTCTCAATGATACTACAGAACAACTGGAATTAAGTCTGAGGCCGGTAACATCAACAGTGAGGACAAACCCAGCCTGCCTCTCTCCTTCCGCACGGAGTCCAAACCTACATTCACTGGGTCCTGATTGTGACAGTGGAGCCCAGTTTGCACTGCAGGATCCAGAGATGGCATCAGTGAAGCTGGAAGACTGCAGTCAAACAATGGAGCTGAATGTCAACATTAAAGATGAAGAAGATAAGATTGGGAAATCTCTTTCTCATGGTAAGAGAATGCCAAGATTGTGCAATGCTGTCAAGGCAAAGGGTTAGGGTTAGGGTTAGGCTAACCCTATTTGAAGAATCTCAAATATAATGTATTTTGATTTGTTTAACACTTTATTGGTTACTACATGATTCCATGTGTGTTATTTCATAGTTTTGATGTCTTTACTATTATACAATGTAGAAAATAGTAAAAATAAAGAAAAACCATTGAATGAGTATGTGTTCTAAAACTTTTGACCTGTAGTGTATATCACACAACTGACTGGTTCTTCTGATGTTGTTCACACAGGAGACCGTGTTGAGACATTCTCGACATCCAGAGAACAACAGCAGGAAGCTCACAGAGCTAAGAGGTCTCACCACTGTCCACATTGTGAGGAGAATTTTTCAATTCTATCAAAGCTAAAATTACATGTAAAAATACACACAGGAGAGAATCTGTATTCCTGTACTGACTGTGGGAAGAATTTTACAACATCAAAGGCTCTGACAGTTCATCAGAGAGTGCACAGAGGAGAGAAGCCTTATTCCTGCTCTGACTGTGGGGTGAGTTTCTCTCAACTGGGCACCTTAAAAAGACATGAACGTATACACAAAGGAGAGAAGCCTTACTCCTGCTCTGACTGTGGGGCGAGTTTCTCTCAACTGGGCGACTTAAAAACACATGAACGTATACATACAGGAGAGAAGCCTTACTCCTGCTCTGACTGTGAAAAATGCTTCAAAAGATCAACTGCTCTAAAAGTTCACCAAAGAAATCACACAGGAGAAAAGCCTTACTCCTGCTCTGACTGTGGAAAGAGTTTCTCTCAACTGGGCGACTTAAAAACACATGAACGTATACATACAGGAGAGAAGCCTTACTCCTGCTCTGACTGTGAAAAATGCTTCAAAACATCAACTGAGCAAAAAGTTCACCAGAGAACACACACAGGAGAGAAGCCTTACTCCTGCTCTGACTGTGGAAAGAGCTTCTCTCAACTGGGGGACTTAAAAACACATGAACGTATACATACAGGAGTGAAGCCTTACTCCTGCTCTGACTGCGGAAAGAGCTTCTCTCAACTGGGCCACTTAAAAACACATGAACGTATACATACAGGAGTGAAGCCTTATTCCTGCTCTGACTGTGGAAAGAGTTTCTCTCAACTGGACAACTTAAAAAGACATGAACGTATACATACAGGAGTGAAGCCTTACTCCTGCTCTGACTGTAGAAAGAGTTTCTCTAAACTGGACAACTTAAAAAGACATGAACGTATACATACAGGAGAGAAGCCTTACTCCTGCTCTTAATGCGGCAAGAGTTTCTCCCGATTGGGCAACGTAAAGACACACCACCGGATACACACTTGACTGAAGCCTTATCACTGCACTGACTGTGAGAAGAGATTCTACAGATTGGGCCATTTTAAAAAGACACCAATGTATACATAAAGGAGAGAAGCCTCATCAGTTCTCTCAGTCCAGCTAAGATTTGTCACTTAATTCTCATGTCATTAAATAATTGGCAACATTGAATTGGATCAAATGAAGCGTAGAACGCTCTATTGTAAAAAACAAAAAAACATTAAGGACACCTGCTCTTTCCATGACAGACTGACCAGGTGAACCCAGGTGGGCTAAGGAATGAAGACACTGGACACTGAAAATTCTAAAACTGTTGCCTGGTCTTATGAATCCTGGTTCCTGCTGTTTCACGCTGATGGGAGGACTGGGGTATGGAGGAAACCACGAGGACATACATCCAGTGGTGGAAAATGTACCTTACTGTCAGACTGAGTGAAAGTTATGATACCTTAATAGAAAATGACTCAATTAAAAGTGAAAGTCACCCAGTAAAATACTACTGGAGTAAAAGTCTAGAAGTATTTGGTTGTAAATATACTTAAGAATCAAAAGTAAAAGTATGAATAATTTCAAATTCCTTAAATTAAGCAAACCAGACTGCACAATTGTCTTGATTTTTTTATATTACAGACAGCCAGGAGCAGACTCCAACACTCAGACATCATTTACTAACAAAGCATTTGTGTTTAGTGAGTCTTCCAGATCAGAGGCAGTGGGGAGGACCAGGGATGTTATCTTGATAAGTGCATGAATTGGACCATTTTCTGTCCTGCTAATCATAAAAAAATGTAACAAGTACGTTTGGGTGTCAGGGAGTAAAACGTGCATTATTTTCTTTAGGAATGTAGTGAAATAAGTTGTCAAATATAAGTAGTCCAGTACAGATACTACTAAAGTAGTTATTTAAATAATGTTTTACTTAAATAGTTTACACTGCCTGCATCCATTACTTGTGTCAGCATTGCAGGGTGGTGGTGTGATGGCGTGGGGTGTGTTTTCAGGGCACACATTGGGGGGACTTGATAAAAGTTGAGCAATGTTTGAATGCCACAGGATACCTAAACATCATTGCCAATCAGGTGCCTCCCTTCATGCCAGCAGTGTATCAATTTGCAAGTTGTTTTCTTCAGCAGGATTATGCTCCAAGGCTTGTCCAGGAATGGTTCCAATAACATTACACTGAATTCACTGTAATTGTGCATCTGTGGGAGGAGATGGAATGAGCTATTCAGAGTAGATCCACTCCCAGCCAACTTGACACAATTGTGTGAAGCATTGGAGTCAACATGGGCCAGCTTCCCTGTGAAACGCACGCGTGAAACGTAGTTTGGGTGGATTATTTTATATTACTAAACAACTTTTGTTTAATGATAAATGTAGAGCTTGTTATATTATGTATTTTTTTGTGTTTCCTGTTTGACCCCAGGAAGAGTAGCCGCTGGGGATCCTAATAAAATACTAAATGTATCAGATATTGATGACGTGTTGATCAGTTTTCACCATTAGTATTTTAATGAATGTTTCATTCAATGTGTTTCTATGGGATATAGTAGAAAAGGCCAAATTCTGTATTTTATCAAATCATTTTTAATCATGTTTATACCTAATGTCCTAAAATACTAAATAAATGATCTAAACAATCCATGGTATGACCTTCTTAAAACAATTCCACATGTTAGCATAGTATTGTAATGCATTATTAGTCTTTTTATGGTGCCAAAGTCCAGGGACAGCATTACCACCACGATCCAATAATGACCCAGTTACTATTGGGGGAATGGAACCAGAGGGGAAGCTTGTGTTACCTTTCTCACACCACTACAGTATTCATTTCAACAGACCTTTTCCATGACCCATTGTTAGAGCTCAATCTATACCAAAGACTATATAGAGGGTCAGACTGTTAATGGAGTGGTAGGCTTTATGACTGTTAATGGAGTGGTAGGCTTTATGACTGTTAATGGAGTGGTAGGCTTTATGACTGTTAATGGAGTGCTAGGCTTTATGACTGTTAATGGAGTGGTAGGCTTTATGACTGTTAATGGAGTGGTAGGCTTTATGACTGTTAATGGAGTGGTAGGCTCTAAGTTTTGACAAAAAAACGTTTCTCTGTGTATTTTGTTCATTAGTCCACTGTTAATACAATGCCAAAAGGTTGCATGTTAGCAATCAAGTTAGAGCACTTTCAGTACAGAGAAAAAAGTGGGATGCTTATGCAAAGTATATGCAAATTAGCTAAATAATAATTGCATATCATTTGCATCACACCTTTTGGTATGTACTACATTGTTTTCTAATCCTGGTCCTGGGGATCCATAGAGGTGAGCTTGTTTGTTTTTGCCCCTAACACTCACACACTGGATTCAACTAAACAACTCAAGCCTTTGAACTGAATAAGGTATGTGAGCGCAGCAAAAACAAACATACCTGTTGGGACCAGGATTGGGGAACACTGCTGTACTGAAAGTCCTCCATCTTGAGAACTTCACTGCTGAAGTGCACATTATTTGGATTGTTTATAGGGTGAGGAAACCAAGGTACATTTGTAATTTGATTGAACTATCCCTTTAATTAGAGTTCCGTTAGAGATGCATTTGCTCTAAGCATGTGCTATATTAATTTATTTTATAAAAGTGCTTTTGTCATCTCTTAAGAAGGCTAGACGAACCTAATGTGTGCTCGCATACTCCCTTAAAAGACCTTCGCTTGAAAAATGAGAAAAAGTGGCAGTAGCACTGTTTGTCCATTTTGAGACGCCATAGAACCCTTTCTCTGTTCACAAATTATAATTGGATTTTAAGGTTTGTATGAATGTTCTGCTTCATAAAATGTTTGTCATCACAAATCAACTGCATTATACTTAAACACTTTAACCAGTAAAATGTTTTTTTTGCTATAGCCTTTATCAATGAGTATTCTGTAATCTTAGCGACTGTTCAAGAAAGAATAAAAACAACATTGTAAGCGTATATAAACCCAAAGTTATTTGTTTGCAAGTAATAAAAACGTACATCTAGACGACTGCTGCCAAGAGTCGCACACCTCTGTGAGTAACTTCAGTGTGTCGAGTACTGAAAAAGGCTCTATCGCCACTTCCTCAAAATGGATAACTCAAATCTGTCATTAATGTTGAGTGCTGTTGATCAATGAAGGGGCTTAAACTTCGACTACCGACTTAAGCAGAAGACTTGCAAGGAAAAAATAAAAGTATGTACATGCTAGGCCTATTAATTTAGACAAAGGTGATTTTACCACTGTAATCAGATCAACATTATGTTATGGTCATTGAATTGATTAGCCCACTAACCACGTGTTAAATGTGTAGTGTAGCCTAGACGGTAGGACTATGAATTGGGCAGCGATAGGCTATTTGTTAATAGGTAAATTATGTTCTGGCCCGCAGACTAGCTACAAGCCCAGCAACAAATTGACTGGAGGCCAAGCCTAGTTGCCAACCTCCATTCTATATTGTAAATTCAATCTTCACCTTCACCATCATCATCATCAGAGAATTCAAACGTGTGGACATAGTGCTAAACTTGAAGGACTCATTGTCTATGTGAATTGAAATGTTGTTCCCCACCAGTGCCCACAGAAGAGGAAACAACGATACAATGCAGTCTAACAACATCTCTCTCAAACAGCACAGATGTGATTCACTGTAGAAACACTGGTCCTCCCTCTTACATTTTAATTCCAGGTTGCATATTACAATATTTAAGGGCATATCAGATGGTCTGCTCTGTCCATAACAGTCACACCAAGCATAGGGTTGGTTGGTATAAGATTGAAATGGGTAAATAATGTACCCATGAAAACCCTATGAAATAGCTCCCCAATAGCATCTGATGTATATATTTAATGTATTACATGAATGGTGACCACAGCCCTTCCAACAATACATTTAAATCATGTTTTACTGTGATTGTTCCACCCTGCTGAATGTTTTCAATGTATTCCATTTCAAATGGGTCTCCCAGTGCAGCTTTACTTCCAGGCTATTATGACACATCTGGCAGTTTTGTTTCTAGGTCTAGTACAATGGAAAACATGTTTTTTGGTCACTACCATTCCACAAAAATACCATGCTATATTTTTTTCATTGTACTACAATCGTACATTTTAGTACAGTTCTTCACATCGGAGTGCTGCTGCCTGTCCATTGCCTCTCTTGACCATGTCGGCCGGGCCGGGCACAACTCACAAAGATCAAGACGCGCTCTCCACTTCCCTCTGGTAGTCATTTAGCCTGATAACACATCACATCCGACCGACACAAGCAAAAACTAAATGTAGCAGCCTGTACACCTAATCATTAGCGAGCTGACATGCTATATTGCACTAACAACAGCAGCTGCAAAGTCCCTGTCCCTCTGGCCAGGGTAATCAAGTGGTAATGTTGTGTATTGTATATACAGTATTTCACTTCAAACAGTTTACTTTATTTAAGAGAAAAAAGTGGTTGCCCAGCATATATTCATGTACAAACATTTTTCATTATATTTGTGTCATTTAGCAGATGTTCTTATCCAGAGCGACTTACAGGACAAATAAGGGTTAATTGCCTTGCTCAAGGGCACAATGACAGATTATTCACGTAGTCGGCTCTGGATTCAAACCAGCGACCTTTCAGTTACTGGCCCAACACTCTTAACCGCTGGCTACCTGCCACCAGATCAATCAACTTCAACACAGTTATTCAAATACATTCATCATCAATGACTACAATAATGAATCTAATATTAAAATACAGTTTATTAAACAAGTAGTCGATTCATAGCTTGTTCATCATTAAACAAAGTTGTTAAGTAATATAAAATAATCCACCCAAACTAATGCTAAAAACTGATCATCACACCATCCTTACCTGATATACACTGAGTGTCCAAAACATTAGGAACACCTTCCTAATATTGAGTTGCACCCCCTTTGTCCTCAGAACACAGGGATGCTGGCCCATGTGGACTCCAATGCTTCCTACAATTGTGTCAAGTTGGCTGGGAGTGGATCTACTCTGAATAGCTCGTTCCATCTCCTCCCACAGATGCACAATTACAGTGAATTCAGTGTAATGTTATTGGAACCATTCCTGGACAAGCCTTGTGGGAGGGATAAACTGCTGCCATGAAGGGATGCACCTGATTGCCAATGATGGTTTAGGTATCCTGTGGCATTCAAACATTGCTCAACTTTTATCAAGGGGCCCAATGTGTGCCCTGAAAACACACCCCAACCATCACACCACCAGCCTGCAATGCTGACACACGGAGTGGATGCATGCAGTGGTGTAAAGTACTTAAGTAGTTATTTAAATCACTTTTACTTAAGTTTTGGTGTATCTGTACTTAACTATTTATATTTGACAATATTTACTTTTATTTCACCAAATTCCCCCGCCCAAATTTGACTTTTTACTCCATATATTTTCCCAGACACCCAAAAGTACTAGTTACATTTTATATGATTACCAGGACAGAAAATTGTCAAATTCCCACACTTATCAAGATAACATCCCTGGTCATCCCTACTGCCTCTGATA
>NW_027259391.1:0-32601 GCF_045791955.1 Oncorhynchus clarkii lewisi
TAGCCTGTAGGTTGGAGGGGTCTAGTACCAGTCTGATCCCTGCCAAGGCCTGTAGGTTGGAGGGGTCTAGTACCGGTCTGATCCCTGGCTGTAGGTTGGAGGGGTCCAGTACCGGTCTGATCCCTTCCATGGCCTGTAGGTTGGAGGGGTCTAGTACCGGTCTGATCCATGGCCTGTAGGTTGGAGGGGTCTAGTACCGGTCTGATCCCTGCCATGGCCTGTAGGTTGGAGGGGTCTAGTACCGGTCTGATCCCTGGCCTGTAGGTTGGAGGGGTCTAGTACCGGTCTGATCCCTGGCCTGTAGGTTGGAGGGGTCTAGTACCGGTCTGATCCCTGCCATGGTCTATAGGTTGGAGGGGTCTAGTACCAGTCTGATCCCTGCCATAGCCTGTAGGTTGGAGGGGTCTAGTACCAGTCTGATCCCTGCCATGGTCTATTTGTTGGAGGGGTCTAGTACCAGTCTGATCCCTGCCATGGCCTGAAGGTTGGAGGGGTCTAGTACCGGTCTGATCCCTGACCTGTAGGTTGGAGGGGTCTCGTACCGGTCTGATCCCTGCCATGGCCTGTAGGTTGGAGGGGTCTAGTACCATTCTGATCCCTGCCATAGCCTCTAGGTCGGAGGGGTCTCGTACCGGTCTGATCCCTGCCATGGCCTGTAGGTTGGAAGGGTCTAGTACCGGTCTGATCCCTGGCCTGTAGGTTGGAGGGGTCTAGTACCGGTCTGATCCCTGCCATGGCCTGAAGGTTGGAGGGGTCTAGTACCGGTCTGATCCCTGGCCTGTAGGTTGGAGGGGTCTAGTACCGGTCTGATCCCTGGCCTGTAGGTTGGAAGGGTCTAGTACCGGTCTGATCCCTGGCCTGTAGGTTGGAGGGGTCTAGTACCGGTCTGATCCCTGCCATGGCCTGAAGGTTGGAGGGGTCTAGTACCGGTCTGATCCCTGCCATGGCCTGTAGGTTGGAGGGGTCTAGTACCATTCTGATCCCTGCCATAGCCTGTAGGTTGGAGGGGTCTAGTACCGGTCTGATCCCTGCCATGGCCTTATTTGGTCCCATATACCAAGCACACAATCATTACATCACGCTTGTGACTCTATAAACCTGTTGGATGTATTGGCTGTTTGTTTTGGTTGTTTTTCAGATTATTTGGTTGCCCAATAGAAACTAATGGTAAATCATGTATAGTGTCATTTTGGAGTCACTTTTATTGTGAATGAGAATAGAATATGTTTCGTAACATTTCTACATTAATGTGGACGCTACCATGGTTACGGATTGTCCTGAATTAATCACTGTCCCAATACTTTTGGGTCTCCCGAGTGGCGCAGAGGTCTAAGGCACTACATCTCAGTGCTAGAGGCGTCACTACAGACCGTGGTTCGGTTCCAGGCTGTATCACAACCGGCCATGATTGGGAGTCCAATAGGGCAGCGCACAATTGGCTCAGCGTCGTCCGGGTTTGGCCGGTGTAGGTCGTCATTGTAAATAAAGGGTAGGGAGGCAGGGAGGCATAGGGAGAGAGTGGAGGGAGGTAGGGAGGCATAGGGAGAGAGGGAAGCATAGGGAGAGAGTGGAGGGAGGTAGGGAGGCATAGGGAGAGAGGGAAGCATAGGGAGAGAGTGGAGGGAGGTAGGGAGGCATAGGGAGAGAGTGGAGGGAGGTAGGGAGGTAGGGAGGCATAGGGAGAGAGTGGAGGGAGGTAGGGAGGCATAGGGAGAGAGTGGAGGGAGGCATAGGGAGAGAGTGGAGGGAGGTAGGGAGGCATAGGGAGAGAGTGGAGGGAGGCATAGGGAGAGAGTGGAGGGAGGCATAGGGAGAGAGTGGAGGGAGGTAGGGAGGTAGGGAGGCATAGAGAGAGAGTGGAGGGAGGTAGGGAGGCATAGGGAGAGAGTGGAGGGAGGCATAGGGAGAGAGTGGAGGGAGGTAGGGAGGTAGGGAGGCATAGGGAGAGAGTGGAGGGAGGTAGGGAGGCATAGGGAGAGAGTGGAGGGAAGCATAGGGAGAGAGTGGAGGGAAGCATAGGGAGAGAGTGGAGGGAAGCATAGGGAGAGAGTGGAGGGAGGTAGGGAGGTAGGGAGGCATAGGGAGAGAGTGGAGGGAGGTAGGGAGGCATAGGGAGAGAGTGGAGGGAGGCATAGGGAGAGAGTGGAGGGAGGTAGGGAGGTAGGGAGGCATAGGGAGAGAGTGGAGGGAGGTAGGGAGGCATAGGGAGAGAGTGGAGGGAAGCATAGGGAGAGAGTGGAGGGAGGTAGGGAGGTAGGGAGGCATAGGGAGAGAGTGGAGGGAGGTAGGGAGGCATAGGGAGAGAGTGGAGGGAGGCATAGGGAGAGAGTGGAGGGAAGCATAGGGAGAGAGTGGAGGGAGGCATAGGGAGAGAGTGGAGGGAAGCATAGGGAGAGAGTGAGAGAGTGGAGGGAAGCATAGGGAGAGAGTGGAGGGAAGCATAGGGAGAGAGGGAGAGAGTGGAGGGAAGCATAGGGAGAGAGTGGAGGGAAGCATAGGGAGAGAGGGAAGGGAAGCATAGGGAGAGAGGGAGAGAGTGGAGGGAAGCATAGGGAGAGAGTGGAGGGAAGGATAGGGAGAGAGGGAAGGGAAGCATAGGGAGAGAGGGAGAGAGTGGAGGGAAGCATAGGGAGAGAGTGGAGGGAAGCATAGGGAGAGAGTGGAGGGAAGCATAGGGAGAGAGGGAAGGGAGGTAGGGAGGCATAGGGAGAGAGTGGAGGGAAGCATAGGGAGAGAGTGGAGGGAAGCATAGGGAGAGAGTGGAGGGAAGCATAGGGAGAGAGGGAGAGAGTGGAGGGAAGCATAGGGAGAGAGTGGAGGGAAGCATAGGGAGAGAGGGAAGGGAAGCATAGGGAGAGAGGGAGAGAGTGGAGGGAAGCATAGGGAGAGAGTGGAGGGAAGCATAGGGAGAGAGTGGAGGGAAGCATAGGGAGAGAGGGAAGGGAGGTAGGGAGGCATAGGGAGAGAGTGGAGGGAAGCATAGGGAGAGAGTGGAGGGAAGCATAGGGAGAGAGTGGAGGGAAGCATAGGGAGAGAGGGAGAGAGTGGAGGGAAGCATAGGGAGAGAGTGGAGGGAAGCATAGGGAGAGAGGGAAGGGAAGCATAGGGAGAGAGGGAGAGAGTGGAGGGAAGCATAGGGAGAGAGTGGAGGGAAGCATAGGGAGAGAGGGAGAGAGTGGAGGGAAGCATAGGGAGAGAGTGGAGGGAAGCATAGGGAGAGAGGGAGAGAGTGGAGGGAAGCATAGGGAGAGAGTGGAGGGAAGCATAGGGAGAGAGGGAGAGAGAGGAGGGAAGCATAGGGAGAGAGTGGAGGGAAGCATAGGGAGAGAGGGAAGGGAAGCATAGGGAGAGAGGGAGAGAGTGGAGGGAAGCATAGGGAGAGAGTGGAGGGAAGCATAGGGAGAGAGGGAAGGGAAGCATAGGGAGAGAGGGAGAGAGTGGAGGGAAGCATAGGGAGAGAGTGGAGGGAAGCATAGGGAGAGAGTGGAGGGAAGCTCAGGGAGAGAGGGAAGGGAGGTAGGGAGGCATAGGGAGAGAGTGGAGGGAAGCATAGGGAGAGAGTGGAGGGAAGCATAGGGAGAGAGTGGAGGGAAGCATAGGGAGAGAGGGAAGGGAGGTAGGGAGGCATAGGGAGAGAGTGGAGGGAGGCATAGGGAGAGAGTGGAGGGAAGCATAGGGAGAGAGGGAAGGGAGGTAGGGAGGCATAGGGAGAGAGGGAAGGGAGGTAGGGAGGCATAGGGAGAGAGTGGAGGGAGGTAGGGAGGCATAGGGAGAGAGTGGAGGGAGGTAGGGAGGCATAGGGAGAGAGTGGAGGGAGGCATAGGGAGAGAGGGAAGGGAGGTAGGGAGGCATAGGGAGAGAGTGGAGGGAGGCATAGGGAGAGAGGGAAGGGAGGTAGGGAGGCATAGGGAGGTAGGGAGGCATAGGGAGAGAGGGAAGGGAGGCATAGGGAGAGAGGGAAGGGAGGCATAGGGAGAGAGTGGAGGGAGGTAGGGAGGCATAGGGAGAGAGGGAAGGGAGGTAGGGAGGCATAGGGAGAGAGTGGAGGGAGGTAGGGAGGCATAGGGAGAGAGTGGAGGGAGGTAGGGAGGCATAGGGAGAGAGTGGAGGGAGGTAGGGAAGCATAGGGAGAGAGGGAAGGGAGGTAGGGAGGCATAGGGAGAGAGGGAAGGGAGGTAGGGAGGCATAGGGAGAGAGGGAAGGGAGGTAGGGAGGCATAGGGAGAGAGTGGAGGGAGGTAGGGAGGCATAGGGAGAGAGTGGAGGGAGGTAGGGAGGCATAGGGAGAGAGGGAAGGGAGGTAGGGAGGCATAGGGAGAGAGTGGAGGGAGGTAGGGAAGCATAGGGAGAGAGGGAAGGGAGGTAGGGAGGCATAGGGAGAGAGGGAAGGGAGGTAGGGAGGCATAGGGAGAGAGGGAAGGGAGGTAGGGAGGCATAGGGAGAGAGTGGAGGGAGGTAGGGAGGCATAGGGAGAGAGTGGAGGGAGGTAGGGAGGCATAGGGAGAGAGGGAAGGGAGGCATAGGGAGAGAGGGAAGGGAGGTAGGGAGGCATAGGGAGAGAGGGAAGGGAGGTAGGGAGGCATAGGGAGAGAGTGAAGGGAGGTAGGGAGGTAGGGAAGCATAGGGAGAGAGTGTAGGGAGGCAGGGACGCATAGGGAGAGAGTGTAGGGAGGTAGGGAGGCATAGGGAGAGAGGGAGAGAGTGGAGGGAGGCATAGGGAGAGAGTGGAGGGAGGCATAGGGAGAGAGTGGAGGGAGGTAGGGAGGCAGGGAAGCATAGGGAGAGAGTGGAGGGAGGTAGGGAGGTAGGGAAGCATAGGGAGAGAGTGTAGGGAGGCAGGGAAGCATAGGGAGAGAGGGAAGGGAGGTAGGGGGGCATAGGGAGAGAGTGGAGGGAGGTATAGGGAGAGAGTGGAGGGAAGCATAGGGAGAGAGGGAGAGAGGTAGGGAGGCAGAGGGAGAGAGGGGAGGGAGGCATAGGGAGAGAGGGAAGGGAGGTAGGGAGGCATAGGGAGAGAGTGGAGGGAGGTATAGGGAGAGAGTGGAGGGAGGCATAGGGAGAGAGTGGAGGGAAGCATAGGGAGAGAGGGAGAGAGGTAGGGAGGCATAGGGAGAGAGGGGAGGGAGGCATAGGGAGAGAGGGAAGGGAGGTAGGGAGGCATAGGGAGAGAGTGGAGGGAGGTATAGGGAGAGAGTGGAGGGAGGTAGGGAGGCATAGGGAGAGAGTGGAGGGAGGTAGGGAGGCATAGGGAGAGAGGGAAGGGAGGCATAGGGAGAGAGGGAAGGGAGGTAGGGAGGCATAGGGAGAGAGGGAAGGGAGGTAGGGAGGCATAGGGAGAGAGTGAAGGGAGGTAGGGAGGTAGGGAAGCATAGGGAGAGAGTGTAGGGAGGCAGGGAAGCATAGGGAGAGAGTGTAGGGAGGTAGGGAGGCATAGGGAGAGAGGGAGAGAGTGGAGGGAGGCATAGGGAGAGAGTGGAGGGAGGCATAGGGAGAGAGTGGAGGGAGGTAGGGAGGCAGGGAAGCATAGGGAGAGAGTGGAGGGAGGTAGGGAGGTAGGGAAGCATAGGGAGAGAGTGTAGGGAGGCAGGGAAGCATAGGGAGAGAGGGAAGGGAGGTAGGGAGGCATAGGGAGAGAGTGGAGGGAGGTATAGGGAGAGAGTGGAGGGAAGCATAGGGAGAGAGGGAGAGAGGTAGGGAGGCATAGGGAGAGAGGGGAGGGAGGCATAGGGAGAGAGGGAAGGGAGGTAGGGAGGCATAGGGAGAGAGTGGAGGGAGGTATAGGGAGAGAGTGGAGGGAGGCATAGGGAGAGAGTGGAGGGAAGCATAGGGAGAGAGGGAGAGAGGTAGGGAGGCATAGGGAGAGAGGGGAGGGAGGCATAGGGAGAGAGGGAAGGGAGGTAGGGAGGCATAGGGAGAGAGTGGAGGGAGGTATAGGGAGAGAGTGGAGGGAGGTAGGGAGGCATAGGGAGAGAGTGGAGGGAGGTAGGGAGGCATAGGGAGAGAGTGGAGGGAGGCATAGGGAGAGAGGGAAGGGAGGTAGGGAGGTATAGGGAGAGAGTGGAGGGAAGCATAGGGAGAGAGGGAAGGGAGGTAGGGAGGCATAGGGAGAGAGTGGAGGGAGGCATAGGGAGAGAGTGGAGGGAGGCATAGGCAGAGAGTGGAGGGAAGCATAGGGAGAGAGGGAGAGAGTGTAGGGAGACAGGGAAGCATAGGGAGAGAATGGAGGGAGGTAGGGAGGTAGGGAAGCATAGGGAGAGAGTGTAGGGAGGCAGGGAAGCATAGGGAGAGAGTGTAGGGAGGTAGGGAGGCATAGGGAGAGAGGGAGAGAGTGGAGGGAGGCATAGGGAGAGAGTGGAGGGAAGCATAGGGAGAGAGGGAGAGAGTGTAGGGAGGCAGGGAAGCATAGGGAGAGAATGGAGGGAGGTAGGGAGGTAGGGAAGCATAGGGAGAGAGTGTAGGGAGGCAGGGAAGCATAGGGAGAGAGTGTAGGGAGGTAGGGAGGCATAGGGAGAGAGGGAGAGAGTGGAGGGAGGCATAGGGAGAGAGTGGAGGGAAGCATAGGGAGAGAGGGAGAGAGTGTAGGGAGGCAGGGAAGCATAGGGAGAGAGGGAGAGAGTGGAGGGAGATAGGGAAGCATAGGGAGAGAGGGAGAGTGGAGGGAGGCATAGGGAGAGAGTGGAGGGAGGTAGGGAGGTAGGGAAGCATAGGGAGAGAGTGTAGGGAGGTAGGGAAGCATAGGGAGAGAGTGTAGGGAGGTAGGGAAGCATAGGGAGAGAGTGTAGGGAGGCAGGGAAGCATAGGGAGAGAGTGTAGGGAGGCAGGGAAGCATAGGAAGAGAGGGAGAGAGTGGAGGGAGGTAGGGAAGCATAGGGAGAGAGGGAGAGCGTGGAGGGAGGCATAGGGAGAGAGTGGAGGGAGGTAGGGAAGCATAGGGAGAGAGGGAGAGAGTGTAGGGAGGCAGGGAAGCATAGGGAGAGAGTGGAGGGAGGTAGGGAGGTAGGGAAGCATAGGGAGAGAGGGAGAGAGTGGAGGGAGGCAGGGAAGCATAGGGAGAGAGGGAGAAGGAATGGGGAAATGAGGACAGAGAGGGAGAAGGAATGGGGAAATGAGGACAGAGAGGGAGAAGGAATGGGGAAATGAGGACAGAGAGGGAGAAGGAATGGGGAAATGAGGACAGAGAGGGAGAAGGAATGGGGAAATGAGGACAGCGAGGGAGAAGGAATGGGGAAATGAGGACAGAGAGGGAGAGGGAATGGGGAAATGAGGACAGAGAGGGAGAGGGAATGTGGAAATGAGGACAGAGAGGGAGAAGGAATGGGGAGGCAGGCAGGCTGGCTGGCTGGCTGTGTATATAGAGAAGGGTAGACAGTCCCATATCAGCTGGTTGGTCCTCTAAGTGTGTTTTTAGCCTCGTTAAACGTGGCCACTTGATGCCTGCAGTTTCGTGAGTTAGAGAGCCACTGTATTGTATAACTTGTTGAAACCTCCACACCAAACACCCACACTAACCCACACTATGCTACTGGCTGAGGAGAGAGACCCACACTATGCTACTGGCTGGGGAGAGAGGGAGAGAGACCCACACTATGCTACTGGCTGGGGAGAGAGACCCACACTATGCTACTGGCTGGGGAGGGAGACCCACACTATGCTACTGGCTGGGGAGGGAGACCCACACTATGCTACTGGCTGGGAGAGAGACCCACGCTATGCTACTGGCTGGGGAGAGAGGGAGAGAGACCCACGCTATGCTACTGGCTGGGGAGAGAGGGAGAGACCCTACTGGCTGGGGAGAGAGACCCACACTATGCTACTGGCTGGGGAGAGAGGGAGAACCCACACTATGCTACTGACTTGGGAGAGAGACCCACACTATGCTACTGGCTGGGGAGAGAGACCCACACTATGCTACTGGCTGGGGAGAGAGGGAGAGACCCACACTATGCTACTGACTGGGGAGAGAGACCCACACTATGCTACTGGCTGGGGAGAGAGACCCACACTATGCTACTGGCTGGGGAGAGAGGGAGAGACCCACACTATGCTACTGACTGGGGAGAGAGACCCACACTATGCTACTGGCTGGGGAGAGAGACCCACACTATGCTACTGGCTGAGGAGAGAGACCCACACTATGCTACTGGCTGAGGAGAGAGACCCACACTATGCTACTGGCTGAGGAGAGAGACCCACACTATGCTACTGGCTGGGGAGAGAGACCCACACTATGCTACTGGCTGGGGAGAGAGACCCACACTATGCTACTGGCTGAGGAGAGAGACCCACACTATGCTACTGGCTGGGGATAGAGACCCACACTATGCTACTGGCTGGGGAGAGAGACCCACACTATGCTACTAGCTGGGGAGAGAGACCCACACTATGCTACTGGCTGAGGAGAGAGACCCACACTATGCTACTGGCTGGGGAGAGAGACCCACACTATGCTACTGGCTGGGGAGAGAGACCCACACTATGCTACTGGCTGTGAGAGAGACCCTCACTATGCTACTGGCTGGGGAGAGAGACCCACGCTACTGGCTGGGAGAGAGAGGCATAGGGAGAGAGACCCACGCTATGCTACTGGCTGGGAGAGAGAGGCAGAGGGAGAGAGACCCACGCTATGCTACTGGCTGGGAGAGAGGGAGAAACCCACGCTGTGCTACTGGCTGGGAGAGAGAGGCAGAGGGAGAGAGACCCATGCTATGCTACTGGCTGGGAGAGAGACCCACACTATGCTACTGGCTGGGGAGAGAGACCCACACTATGCTACTGGCTGGGGAGAGAGACCCACACTATGCTACTGGCTGAGGAGAGAGACCCACACTATGCTACTGGCTGGGGATAGAGACCCACACTATGCTACTGGCTGGGGAGAGAGACTCACACTATGCTACTAGCTGGGGAGAGAGACCCACACTATGCTACTGGCTGAGGAGAGAGACCCACACTATGCTACTGGCTGGGGAGAGAGACCCACACTATGCTACTGGCTGGGGAGAGAGACCCACACTATGCTACTGGCTGTGAGAGAGACCCTCACTATGCTACTGGCTGGGGAGAGAGACCCACGCTACTGGCTGGGAGAGAGAGGCATAGGGAGAGAGACCCACGCTATGCTACTGGCTGGGAGAGAGAGGCAGAGGGAGAGAGACCCACGCTATGCTACTGGCTGGGAGAGAGGGAGAAACCCACGCTGTGCTACTGGCTGGGAGAGAGAGGCAGAGGGAGAGAGACCCATGCTATGCTACTGGCTGGGAGAGAGGGAGAAACCCACGCTGTGCTACTGGCTGGGAGAGAGAGGCAGAGGGAGAGAGACCCACGCTATGCTACTGGCTGGGAGAGAGGGAGAAACCCACGCTGTGCTACTGGCTGGGAGAGAGAGAGAAACCCACGCTGTGCTACTGGCTGGGAGAGAGAGGCACAGGGATACATACTTTCTGTGATCTAGGAAATGTTTCTTCACAGAAACACAAACCTTTTGATTGTAAAGGACATTACCCACATGGATGTAAACAACAATAACCAACACTTTGGATATGATTTAGACATGGTAAAACAATACACTCCCTCTCCCTCTCCTCTCCTCCCTTCTCTCCCTCCCCTCCTCCTCTCCTCCTCCCTCCTCTCCTCTCCTCTCCTTTCCTCTCCTCTCCTCCCTTCTCCTCCTCCCTCTCCTCTCCTCCTCCCTTCTCTCCTTTCCTCTCCTCTCCTCCCTTCTCCTCCTCCCTCTCCTCTCCTCCTCCCTTCTCTCCTCTCCTCTCCTCTCCTCTAATCTCCTCTCCTCTCCTCTCCTCTCCTCTCCTCTCTAAGTGCTGTAGGAGGAGGAATATTAAAGTATAGCTGGGTGTGTGATGTGTGTGGGAGCGTATGAACCCTGAGCGTATTGATTTGTCTATATGTAACCCAGCTAGTGTAACACCACAACCAACCAGCCCACCTCCAGTAGATGAGATGAGTGGATGGATGTGGGCAGGGTGGAAAGGAAATATATATTAGGCCTTATTGTGCGTGTTCCAACTAGTAAGTGACCTAGATTTAATGGAGAAACATCCACAGTTCTGATTTAGTTTGGTTACAGCTATACATTAGTCCATAAGAAGATTCCTCAAGGGTGGAAGTTAGATCTTAGTCGGCAACTAGGTTGAAGTGCATGGGTTGGTTCCATGAGAGGGGAAGTAGATTGCCAGTGACACTGTTTATCATTGCTTTGGGTGTGTGTCTTGTTTCTCTGCTATCGCCTCTCTAGTCTGCCTCGGTTATTTCTCTGCTATCGCCTCTCTAGTCTGCCTTGGTTGTTTCCTTCCCTTTAGTAAGGCAAGCTTCTTCTCTCCCTGCCTGGGGGTGTCTACCTGGCTGAGTAGGTCTGTCTCCCTGCCTGGGGGTGTCTACCTGGCTGAGTAGGTCTGTCTCCCTGCCAGGGGGTGTCTACCTGGCTGAGTAGGTCTGTCTCCCTGTCTGGGGGTGTCTACCTGGCTGAGTAGGTCTGTCTCCCTGTCTGGGGGTGTCTACCTGGCTGAGTAGGTCTGTCTCCCTGTCTGGGGGTGTCTATCTGGCTGAGTAGGTCTGTCTCCCTGCCTGGGGGTGTCTACCTGGCTGAGTAGGTCTGTGTCCCTGCCTGGGGGTGTCGACCTGGCTGGGTAGGTCTGTGTCCCTGCCTGGGGGTGTCTACCTGGCTGAGTAGGTCTGTCTCCCTCCCTGGAGGTGTCTACCTGGCTGAGTAGGTCTGTCTCCCTGCCTGGGGGTGTCTACCTGGCTGAGTAGGTCTGTGTCCCTGCCTGGGGGTGTCTACCTGGCTGAGTAGGTCTGTCTCCCTGCCTGGGGGTGTCTACCTGGCTGAGTAGGTCTGTGTCCCTGCCTGGGGGTGTCTACCTGGCTGAGTAGGTCTGTGTCCCTGCCTGGGGGTGTCTACCTGGCTGAGTAGGTCTGTCTCCCTGCCTGGGGGTGTCTACCTGGCTGAGTAGGTCTGTGTCCCTGCCTGGGGGTGTCTACCTGGCTGAGTAGGTCTGTGTCCCTGCCTGGGGGTGTCTACCTGGCTGAGTAGGTCTGTGTCCCTGCCTGGGGGTGTCTACCTGGCTGGGGGTGTCTACCTGGCTGAGTAGGTCTGTCTCCCTGCCTGGGGGTGTCTACCTGGCTGAGTAGGTCTGTCCATGCCTGGGGGTGTTTACCTGGCTGGGGGTGTCTACCTGGCTGAGTAGGTCTGTGTCCCTGCCTGGGGTGTCTACCTGGCTGGGGGTGTCTACCTGGCTGAGTAGGTCTGTCTCCCTGCCTGGGGGTGTCTACCTGGCTGAGTAGGTATGTTTCCCTGCCTGGGGGTATCTACCTGGCTGGGGGTGTCTACCTGGCTGAGTAGGTCTGTCTCCCTGCCTGGGGGTGTCTACCTGGCTGAGTATGTCTGTCTCCCTGCCTGGGGGTGTCTACCTGGCTGAGTATGTCTGTCTCCCTGCCTGGGGGTGTCTACCTGGCTGAGTAGGTCTGTCTCCCTGCCTGGGGGTGTCTATCTGGCTGAGTAGGTCTGTGTCCCTGCCTGGGGGTGTCTATCTGGCTGAGTAGGTCTGTGTCCCTGCCTGGGGGTGTCTACCTGGCTGAGTAGGTCTGTGTCCCGGCCTGGGGGTGTCTACCTGGCTGAGTAGGTCTGTCTCCCTGCCTCGGGGTGTCGACCTGGCTGAGTAGGTCTGTGTCCCTGCCTGGGGGTGTCTACCTGGCTGAGTAGGTCTGTGTCCCTGCCTGGGGGTGTCTACCTGGCTGAGTAGGTCTGTGTCCCTGCCTGGGGGTGTCTACCTGGCTGAGTAGGTCTGTGTCCCTGCCTGGGGGTGTCTACCTGGCTGGGGGTGTCTACCTGGCTGAGTAGGTCTGTCTCCATGCCTGGGGGTGTCTACCTGGCTGAGTAGGTATGTTTCCCTGCCTGGGGGTATCTACCTGGCTGGGGGTGTCTACCTGGCTGAGTAGGTCTGTGTCCCTGCCTGGGGGTGTCTACCTGGCTGAGTAGGTCTGTCTCCCTGCCTGGGGGTGTCTACCTGGCTGAGTATGTCTGTCTCCCTGCCTGGGGGTGTCTACCTGGCTGAGTAGGTCTGTCTCCCTGCCTGGGGGTGTCTATCTGGCTGAGTAGGTCTGTGTCCCTGCCTGGGGGTGTCTATCTGGCTGAGTAGGTCTGTGTCCCTGCCTGGGGGTGTCTACCTGGCTGAGTAGGTCTGTGTCCCGGCCTGGGGGTGTCTACCTGGCTGAGTAGGTCTGTTTCCCTGCCTGGGGGTGTCTACCTGGCTGAGTAGGTCTGTCTCCCTGCCTCGGGGTGTCGACCTGGCTGAGTAGGTCTGTGTCCCTGCCTGGGGGTGTCTACCTGGCTGAGTAGGTCTGTGTCCCTGCCTGGGGGTGTCTACCTGGCTGAGTATGTCTGTCTCCCTGCCTGGGGGTGTCTACCTGGCTGAGTAGGTCTGTGTCCCTGCCTGGGGGTGTCTACCTGGCTGAGTAGGTCTGTGTCCCTGCCTGGGGGTGTCTACCTGGCTGAGTATGTCTGTCTCCCTGCCTGGGGGTGTCTACCTGGCTGAGTAGGTCTGTGTCCCTGCCTGGGGGTGTCTACCTGGCTGAGTAGGTCTGTGTCCCTGCCTGGGGGTGTCTACCTGGCTGAGTAGGTCTGTGTCCCTGCCTGGGGGTGTCTACCTGGCTGAGTAGGTCTGTCTCCCTGCCTGGGGGTCTACCTGGCTGAGTAGGTCTGTCTCCCTGCCTGGGGGTGTCTACCTGGCTGAGTAGGTCTGTGTCCCTGCCTGGGGGTGTCTACCTGGCTGAGTAGGTCTGTGTCCCTGCCTGGGGGTGTTTACCAGGCTGGGGGTGTCTACCTGGCTGAGTAGGTCTGTGTCCCTGCCTGGGGGTGTTTACCTGGCTGGGGGTGTCTACCTGGCTGGGTAGGTCTGTGTCCCTGCCTGGGGGTGTCTACCTGGCTGGGGGTGTCTATCTGGCTGAGTAGGTCTGTGTCCCTGCCTGGGGGTGTCTACCTGGCTGAGTAGGTCTGTTTCCCTGCCTGGGGGTGTCTACCTGGCTGGGGGTGTCTACCTGGCTGAGTAGGTCTGTCTCCCTGCCTGGGGGTGTCGACCTGGCTGAGTAGGTCTGTCTCCCTGCCTGGGGGTGTCTACCTGGCTGAGTAGGTCTGTCTCCCTGCCTGGGGGTGTCTACCTGGCTGAGTAGGTCTGGCTCCCTGCCTGGGGGTGTCGACCTGGCTGAGTAGGTCTGTGTCCCTGCCTGGGGGTGTCTACCTGGCTGAGTAGGTCTGTGTCCCTGCCTGGGGGTGTCGACCTGGCTGAGTAGGTCTGTGTCCCTGCCTGGGGGTGTCTACCTGGCTGAGTAGGTCTGTATCCCTGCCTGGGGCTGTCTACCTGGCTGAGTAGGTCTGTGTCCCTGCCTGGGGGTGTCTACCTGGCTGAGTAGGTCTGTGTCCCTGCCTGGGGGTGTCTACCTGGCTGAGTAGGTCTGTTTCCCTGCCTGGGGGTGTCTACCTGGCTGAGTAGGTCTGTCTCCCTGCCTCGGGGTGTCGACCTGGCTGAGTAGGTCTGTGTCCCTGCCTGGGGGTGTCTACCTGGCTGAGTATGTCTGTCTCCCTGCCTGGGGGTGTCTACCTGGCTGAGTAGGTCTGTGTCCCTGCCTGGGGGTGTCTACCTGGCTGAGTATGTCTGTCTCCCTGCCTGGGGGTGTCTACCTGGCTGAGTAGGTCTGTTTCCCTGCCTGGGGGTGTCTACCTGGCTTGGGGTGTCTACCTGGCTGAGTAGGTCTGTCTCCCTGCCTGGGGGTGTCGACCTGGCTGAGTAGGTCTGTCTCCCTGCCTGGGGGTGTCTACCTGGCTGAGTAGGTCTGTCTCCCTGCCTGGGGGTGTCTACCTGGCTGAGTAGGTCTGTCTCCCTGCCTGGGGGTGTCGACCTGGCTGAGTAGGTCTGTGTCCCTGCCTGGGGATGTCTACCTGGCTGAGTAGGTCTGTGTCCCTGCCTGGGGGTGTCGACCTGGCTGAGTAGGTCTGTGTCCCTGCCTGGGGCTGTCTACCTGGCTGAGTAGGTCTGTGTCCCTGCCTGGGGGTGTCTACCTGGCTGAGTAGGTCTGTGTCCCTGCCTGGGGGTGTCGACCTGGCTGAGTAGGTCTGTCTCCCTGCCTGGGGGTGTCTACCTGGCTGAGTAGGTCTGTCTCCCTGCCTGGGGGTGTCCCCTCCCTGAGATGGGCCGTCTGTCCCTCCACCCTGAGTGTCCTATATGGGGTCTCTAGGAGGTGTTGATGGTTGTGTTGTAACATGGTCCTATATGGGGTCTCTAGGAGGTGTTGATGGTTGTGTTGTAACATGGTCCTATATGGGGTCTCTAGGTGGTATTGATGGTTGTGTTGTAACATGGTCCTATATGGGGTCTCTAGGTGGTGATGGTTGTGTTGTAACATGGTCCTATATGGGGTCTCTAGGTGTTGATGGTTGTGTTGTAACATGGTTCCTATATGGGGTCTCTAGGAGGTGTTGATGGTTGTGTTGTAACATGGTCCTATATGGGGTCTCTAGGAGTTGATGGTTGTGTTGTAACATGGTCCTATATGGGGTCTCTAGGTGTTGATGGTTGTGTTGTAACATGGTCCTATATGGGGTCTCTAGGAGGTGTTGATGGTTGTGTTGTAACATGGTCCTATATGGGGTCTCTAGGAGGTGTTGATGGTTGTGTTGTAACATGGTCCTATATGGGGTCTCTAGGTGTTGATGGTTGTGTTGTAACATGGTTCCTATATGGGGTCTCTAGGAGGTGTTGATGGTTGTGTTGTAACATGGTCCTATATGGGGTCTCTAGGAGTTGATGGTTGTGTTGTAACATGGTCCTATATGGGGTCTCTAGGTGTTGATGGTTGTGTTGTAACATGGTCCTATATGGGGTCTCTAGGAGGTGTTGATGGTTGTGTTGTAACATGGTGCTATATGGGGTCTCTAGGAGGTAGTGGCTGTGACTGGGGGTATATTTAGCTGGGGGACAGGTAGTGGCTGTGACTGGGGGGACAGGTAGTGGCTGTGACTGGAGGTATATTTAACTGGGGGACAGGTAGTGGCTGTGACTGTGGGGACAGGTAGTGGCTGTGACTGGGGGTATATTTAGCTGGGGGACAGGTAGTGGCTGTGACTGTGGGGACAGGTAGTGGCTGTGACTGGGGGGACAGGTAGTGGCTGTGACTGGAGGTATATTTAGCTGGGGGACAGGTAGTGGCTGTGACTGGGGGGACAGGTAGTGGCTGTGACTGGGGGGACAGGTAGTGGCTGTGACTGGAGGTATATTTAGCTGGGGGACAGGTAGTGGCTGTGACTGGGGGGACAGGTAGTGGCTGTGACTGGGGGGACAGGTAGTGGCTGTGACTGGGGGGACAGGTTGTGACTGTGACTGGAGGTATATTTAGCTGGGGGACAGGTAGTGGCTGTGACTGTGGGGACAGGTAGTTGCTGTGACTGGAGGTATATTTAGCTGAGGGACAGGTAGTGGCTGTGACTGGAGGTATATTTAGCTGAGGGACAGGTAGTGGCTGTGACTGGGGGGACAGGTAGTGGCTGTGACTGAGGGGACAGGTAGTGGCTGTGACTGGGGGGACAGGTAGTGGCTGTGACTGTGGGACAGGTAGTGGCTGTGACTGGAGGTATATTTAGCTGGGGGACAGGTAGTGGCTGTGACTGGGGGGACAGGTAGTGGCTGTGACTGTGAGACAGGTAGTGGCAGTGACTGGAGGTATATTTTTGCTGGGGGACAGGTAGTGGCTGTGACTGGGGGTATATTTAGCTGGGGGGACAGGTAGTGGCTGTGACTGGGGGGACAGGTAGTGGCTGTGACTGGGGGTATATTTAGCTGGGGGACAGGTAGTGGCTGTGTCTGGAGGTATATTTAGCTGGGGGACAGGTAGTGGCTGTGACTGGGGGGACAGGTAGTGGCTGTGACTGGGCGACAGGTAGTGGCTGTGACTGGAGGTATATTTAGCTGGGGGACAGGTAGTGGCTGTGACTGTGGGGACAGGTAGTGGCTGTGACTGTGGGGACAGGTAGTGGCTGTGACTGGAGGTATATTTAGCTGAGGGACAGGTAGTGGCTGTGACTGTGGGGACAGGTAGTGGCTGTGACTGGAGGTATATTTAGCTGGGGGACAGGTAGTGGCTGTGACTGTGGGGACAGGTAGTGGCTGTGACTGGGGGGACAGGTAGTGACTGTGACTGGGGGGACAGGTAGTGACTGTGACTGGGGGGACAGGTAGTGGCTGTGACTGGGGGGACAGGTAGTGGCTGTGACTGTGGGGACAGGTAGTGGCTGTGACTGGGGGACAGGTAGTGGCTGTGACTGGAGGTATATTTAGCTGGGGGACAGGTAGTGGCTGTGACTGTGGGGACAGGTAGTGGCTGTGACTGGGGGTATATTTAGCTGGGGGACAGGTAGTGGCTGTGACTGGGGGGACAGGTAGTGGCTGTGCCTGGGGGGACAGGTAGTGGCTGTGACTGGGGGGACAGGTAGTGGCTGTGACTGTGGGGACAGGTAGTGGCTGTGACTGGAGGTATATTTAGCTGGGGGACAGGTAGTGGCTGTGACTGGGGGTATATTTAGCTGGGGGACAGGTAGTGGCTGTGACTGGGGGGACAGGTAGTGGCTGTGACTGGGGGTATATTTAGCTGGGGGACAGGTAGTGGCTGTGTCTGGAGGTATATTTAGCTGGGGGGACAGGTAGTGGCTGTGACTGGGGGGACAGGTAGTGGCTGTGACTGGAGGTATATTTAGCTGGGGGACAGGTAGTGGCTGTGACTGTGGGGACAGGTAGTGGCTGTGACTGGGGTATATTTGGAGGTATATTTAGCTGGGGGACAGGTAGTGGCTGTGACTGTGGGGACAGGTAGTGGCTGTGACTGGGGGTATATTTAGCTGGGGGACAGGTAGTGGCTGTGACTGTGGGGACAGGTAGTGGCTGTGACTGGGGGGACAGGTAGTGGCTGTGACTGGAGGTATATTTAGCTGGGGGACAGGTAGTGGCTGTGACTGGGGGGACAGGTAGTGGCTGTGACTGGGGGGACAGGTAGTGGCTGTGACTGGAGGTATATTTAGCTGGGGGACAGGTAGTGGCTGTGACTGGGGGGACAGGTAGTGGCTGTGACTGGGGGGACAGGTAGTGGCTGTGACTGGGGGGACAGGTTGTGACTGTGACTGGAGGTATATTTAGCTGGGGGACAGGTAGTGGCTGTGACTGTGTTGGACAGGTAGTTGCTGTGACTGGAGGTATATTTAGCTGAGGGACAGGTAGTGGCTGTGACTGGAGGTATATTTAGCTGAGGGACAGGTAGTGGCTGTGACTGGGGGGACAGGTAGTGGCTGTGACTGAGGGGACAGGTAGTGGCTGTGACTGGGGGGACAGGTAGTGGCTGTGACTGTGGGACAGGTAGTGGCTGTGACTGGAGGTATATTTAGCTGGGGGACAGGTAGTGGCTGTGACTGGGGGGACAGGTAGTGGCTGTGACTGTGAGACAGGTAGTGGCAGTGACTGGAGGTATATTTAGCTGGGGGACAGGTAGTGGCTGTGACTGGGGGTATATTTAGCTGGGGGGACAGGTAGTGGCTGTGACTGGGGGGACAGGTAGTGGCTGTGACTGGGGGTATATTTAGCTGGGGGACAGGTAGTGGCTGTGTCTGGAGGTATATTTAGCTGGGGGACAGGTAGTGGCTGTGACTGGGGGGACAGGTAGTGGCTGTGACTGGGCGACAGGTAGTGGCTGTGACTGGAGGTATATTTAGCTGGGGGACAGGTAGTGGCTGTGACTGTGGGGACAGGTAGTGGCTGTGACTGTGGGGACAGGTAGTGGCTGTGACTGGAGGTATATTTAGCTGAGGGACAGGTAGTGGCTGTGACTGTGGGGACAGGTAGTGGCTGTGACTGGAGGTATATTTAGCTGGGGGACAGGTAGTGGCTGTGACTGTGGGGACAGGTAGTGGCTGTGACTGGGGGGACAGGTAGTGACTGTGACTGGGGGGACAGGTAGTGACTGTGACTGGGGGGACAGGTAGTGGCTGTGACTGGGGGGACAGGTAGTGGCTGTGACTGTGGGGACAGGTAGTGGCTGTGACTGGGGGACAGGTAGTGGCTGTGACTGGAGGTATATTTAGCTGGGGGACAGGTAGTGGCTGTGACTGTGGGGACAGGTAGTGGCTGTGACTGGGGGTATATTTAGCTGGGGGACAGGTAGTGGCTGTGACTGGGGGGACAGGTAGTGGCTGTGCCTGGGGGGACAGGTAGTGGCTGTGACTGGGGGGACAGGTAGTGGCTGTGACTGTGGGGACAGGTAGTGGCTGTGACTGGAGGTATATTTAGCTGGGGGACAGGTAGTGGCTGTGACTGGGGGTATATTTAGCTGGGGGACAGGTAGTGGCTGTGACTGGGGGGACAGGTAGTGGCTGTGACTGGGGGTATATTTAGCTGGGGGACAGGTAGTGGCTGTGTCTGGAGGTATATTTAGCTGGGGGGACAGGTAGTGGCTGTGACTGGGGGGACAGGTAGTGGCTGTGACTGGAGGTATATTTAGCTGGGGGACAGGTAGTGGCTGTGACTGTGGGGACAGGTAGTGGCTGTGACTGGGGTATATTTGGAGGTATATTTAGCTGGGGGACAGGTAGTGGCTGTGACTGGGGGACAGGTAGTGGCTGTGACTGGGGGGACAGGTAGTGGCTGTGACTGGGGGTATATTTAGCTGGGGGACAGGTAGTGGCTGTGTCTGGAGGTATATTTAGCTGGGGGACAGGTAGTGGCTGTGACTGGGGGGACAGGTAGTGGCTGTGACTGGGGGGACAGGTAGTGGCTGTGACTGTGGGGACAGGTAGTGGCTGTGACTGGGGGTATATTTAGCTGGGGGACAGGTAGTGGCTGTGACTGGAGGTATATTTAGCTGGGGGACAGGTAGTGGCTGTGACTGGAGGTATATTTAGCTGGGGGACAGGTAGTGGCTGTGACTGGGGGGACAGGTAGTGGCTGTGACTGGAGGTATATTTAGCTGGGGGACAGGTAGTGGCTGTGACTGGGGGGACAGGTAGTGGCTGTGACTGGAGGTATATTTAGCTGGGGGGACAGTTTCTGTGTGGCTAAAATCCCTAGAAAGGCCAGAACCTAGGAAGAAACCTAGAGAGGCACCATGCTCCGAGGGTTCGCCAGTCCTCTTCTGGCTGTGCCGGGTGGAGATTATAACATAACATGGCCAAGATTTTCAAACGTTCATAGATGGCCAGCAGGGTCAAATAATAATAATCACAGTGGTTGTAGAGGGCGCAACAGGTCAGCACCTCAGGAGTAAATGTAAATGTCAGTTGGCTTTTCATAGCCGATCACTCAGAGTTAGAGACAGCAGGTGCAGTAGAGAGAGAGAGTCAAAAACAGCAGGTCTGGGACAAGGTACCACGTCTTTTAATTTCTCTGTCTTTCTGTTCTCCTTCTGTCTTTCTTTTAAAGAATTGGATCCACTTTTTGATCCTGTGAGAATCGTGACGTCTTTTTTAAAAATGCAGATATTTAGTTAGATTGCCTCTCTGTCGTTACCTCAGATTTCATCATCTGAGAGGGTATTCTGTCTCACAGAGTGGCTATAAGACACGGAACAGCAGCCGATCCTACTGTCTGTCTGTCTGTCTGTCTGTCTGTCTGTCTGTCTGTCTGTCTGTCTGTCTGTCTGTCTGTCTGTGATCCTACTGTCTGTCTGTCTCTGTCTGCGTGGTCCTACTGTCTGTCTGTCTGTCTGTCTGTCTGTCTGTCTGTGATCCTACTGTCTGTCTGTCTGTCTGTCTGTCTGTCTGTCTGTCTGTGATCCTACTGTCTGTCTGTCTGTCTGTCTGTCTGTCTGTCTGTATGTGATCCTACTGTCTGTCTGTCTGTCTGTCTGTCTGTCTGTCTGTCTGTGATCCTACTGTCTGTCTGTCTGTCTGTATGTCTGTATGTCTGGGTGATCCTACTGTCTGTCTGTCTGTCTGGGTGATCCTACTGTCTGTCTGTCTGTCTGGGTGATCCTACTGTCTGTCTGTCTGTCTGGGTGATCCTACTGTCTGTCTGTCTGTCTGTCTGTCTGGGTGATCCTACTGTCTGTCTGTCTGTCTGTCTGTCTGGGTGATCCTACTGTCTCTCTGTCTGTCTGTCTGCCTGTCTGTCTGTCTGGGTGATCCTACTGTCTATCTGTCTGTCTGTCTGTCTGTGTATTAGTATCACAGTGTATCACATTAGTGCATTAGTGCTCTGCTACATTATTAGTATTAATATTAACCATGTGCTCTGCTACATTATCAGTATTAATATGAACCATGTGCTCTGCTACATTATTATTATTAATATTAACCATGTGCTCTGCTACATTATCAGTATTAATATGAACCATGTGCTCTGCTACATTATTAGTATTAATATGAACCATGTGCTCTGCTACATTATCAGTATTAATATGAACCATGTGCTCTGCTACATTATCAGTACTAATATTAGCCATGTGCTCTGCTACATTATTAGTATTAATATGAACCATGTGCTCTGCTACATTATTATTAATATTAACCATGTGCTCTGCTACATTATCAGTACTAATATTAGCCATGTGCTCTGCTACATTATCAGTACTAATATTAACCATGTGCTCTGCTACATTATAAGTATTAATATTATTATTAACCATGTGCTCTGCTACATTATCAGTATTAATATGAACCATGTGCTCTGCTACATTATTAGTATTAATATGAACCATGTGCTCTGCTACATTATCAGTATTAATATGAACCATGTGCTCTGCTACATTATCAGTATTAATATGAACCATGTGCTCTGCTACATTATTAGTATTAATATGAACCATGTGCTCTGCTACATTATCAGTATTAATATGAACCATGTGCTCTGCTACATTATTAGTATTAATATGAACCATGTGCTCTGCTACATTATTAGTATTAATATGAACCATGTGCTCTGCTACATTATCAGTATTAATATGAACCATGTGCTCTGCTACATTATTAGTATCAGTATTAATATGAACCATGTGCTCTGCTACATTATTAGTATTAATATGAACCATGTGCTCTGCTACATTATTAGTATCAGTATGAACCATGTGATCTGCTACATTATCAGTATTAATATTAACCATGTGCTCTGCTACATTATCAGTATTAACATTAACCATGTGCTCTGCTACATTATCAGTATTAATATGAACCATGTGCTCTGCTACATTATTATTATTAATATTAACCATGTGCTCTGCTACATTATCAGTATTAATATGAACCATGTGCTCTGCTACTCTGCTCTCTCATTTAATGCCTCATGATGTACCAGATGTCATTTCCCCTCCCTGGGTTGGTCCAGCTAGAGAGCTTCAACTCCCTGTCCACTGCCCAGCCAGTGAGCTTCAACTTCCTGTCCACTGCCCAGCCAGCTTAGTCTTTGCAGGGATTTAGGGGCTGTATCCCAAATATCACCCTGTTCTCTGTGTAGTGCGCTAGGGCCCATAGGGCTGTGGTCAAAGGAAGTGCACTATCTAGGGAAAGGGGTGCTATTTGAGCCAGGGCCTTTTATACAGTGGGAAAGTGTTGTAATTACTGTGTGTATCAAATGTTCCTCCACTGGGAGAGTGTTGGGAAGCCCAGTAAAACAGTAGGATCATGCCCACACAGATACACAACCAGATCGTGCTACAGTAGCTTGGGGCGGCAGGTTGTCGTACAGTGTGTGAGTGTTTGTGTGTTGTCGTACAGTGTGTGTGTGTGTGTGTGTGTTGTCATACAGTGTGTGTGTGTGTGTTGTCGTACAGTGTGTGTGTGTGTGTGTTGTCGTACAGTGTGAGTGTGTGTGTTGTCGTACAGTGTGAGTGTGTGTGTTGTCGTACAGTGTGAGTGTGTGTGTGTGTTGCCGTACAGTGTGTGTGTGTGTGTGTGTGTTGTCGTACAGTGTGAGTGTGTGTGTGTGTGTGTTGCCGTACAGTGTGTGTGTGTGTGTGTGTTGCCGTTCAGTGTGAGTGTGTGTGTGTGTGTTGTCGTACAGTGTGAGTGTGTGTGTTGTCGTACAGTGTGAGTGTGTGTGTGTTGTCGTACAGTGTGAGTGTGTGTGTGTGTTGCCGTACAGTGTGTGTGTGTGTGTGTGTGTGTTGCCGTACAGTGTGTGTGTGTGTGTGTGTGTTGCCGTACAGTGTGTGTGTGTGTGTGTTGTCGTACAGTGTGAGTGTGTGTGTGTGTTGTTGTACTGTGTGTGTGTGTGTGTGTTGCCGTTCAGTGTGAGTGTGTGTGTGTGTGTTGTCGTACAGTGTGAGCGTGTGTGTGTGTGTTGTCGTACAGTGTGAGTGCGCGTCTCGTAAGCGGTTGTTGTATAACAGGCAGCTGTAAACTACTGGAAGGCGCTGAGTGATTCCCTCTGCATCGTACTGTAGTGACGCTGACGCTGCCTTCTGTTACCAAGCTGTTGCTAGGCTCCTCTGCTCTGTAGCAACCAAGGAGGGAAGCGTTTTCATTTCTGCAGTGAATTTCTCCTGTCAAATATTTAATCTTCAGGCAAAACACAGTAACATGAGATGAACTCTCTGTAAACACCAAGGTTATTATAGTTCTGTTATTATGAGTTGTTAACACCAAGGTTATTATAGTTCTGTTATTATGAGTTGTTAACACCAAGGTTATTATAGTTCTGTTATTATGAGTTGTGAACACCAAGGTTATTATAGTTCTGTTATTATGAGTTGTGAACACCAAGGTTATTATAGTTCTGTTATTATTAGTTGTGAACACCAAGGTTATTATAGTTCTGTTATTATTAGTTGTAAACACCAAGGTTATTATAGTTCTGTTAGTGGTAGTGTAGAGCCAGTGGGTGGGGTAGTGTAGAGCCAGTGGGTGGGGTAGTGTAGAGCCAGTGGGTGGGGTAGTGTAGAGCCAGTGGGTGGGGTAGTGTAGAGACAGTGGGTGGGGTAGTGTAGAGACAGTGGGTGGGGTAGTGTAGAGACAGTGGGTGGGGTAGTGTAGAGACAGTGGGTGGGGTAGTGTAGAGCCAGTGGGTGGGGTAGTGTAGAGCCAGTGGGTGGGGTAGTGTAGAGCCAGTGGGTGGGGTAGTGTAGAGCCAGTGGGTGGGGTAGTGTAGAGACAGTGGGTGGGGTAGTGTAGAGACAGTGGGTGGGGTAGTGTAGAGCCAGTGGGTGGGGTAGTGTAGAGCCAGTGGGTGGGGTAGTGTAGAGACAGTGGGTGGGGTAGTGTAGAGACAGTGGGTGGGGTAGTGTAGAGCCAGTGGGTGGGGTAGTGTAGAGCCAGTGGGTGGGGTAGTGTAGAGCCAGTGGGTGGGGTAGTGTAGAGCCAGTGGGTGGGGTAGTGTAGAGACAGTGCGACAGGCCTCTGTCTCTCCTACTGTGTGGCAGTACTCCGTGATGGGCCACTTTCTCTCCTACTGTGTGGCAGTACTCAGTGACAGGCCACTGTCTCTCCTACTGTTTCAGTACTCAGTGACGGGCCACTGTCTCTCCTACTGTGTGGCAGTACTCAGTGACAGGCCACTGTCTCTCCTACTGTTTCAGTACTCAGTGACGGGCCACTGTCTCTCCTACTGTGTGGCAGTACTCAGTGACTGGCCACTGTCTCTCCTACTGTTTCAGTACTCAGTGGCGGGCCACTGTCTCTCCTACTGTGTGGCAGTACTCAGTGCCTGGCCACTGTCTCTCCTACTGTTTCAGTACTCAGTGGCGGGCCACTGTCTCTCCTACTGTGTGGCAGTACTCCGTGATGGGCCACTTTCTCTCCTATTGTGTGGCAGTACTCAGTGATGGGCCACTGTCTCTCCTACTGTGTGGCAGTACTCAGTGACTGGCCACTGTCTCTCCTACTGTGTGGCAGTACTCAGTGACTGGCCACTGTCTCTCCTACTGTGTGGCAGTACTCAGTGACTGGCCACTGTCTCTCCTACTGTGTGGCAGTACTCAGTGATGGGCCACTGTCTCTCCTACTGTGTGGCAGTACTCAGTGATGGGCCACTGTCTCTCCTACTGTTTCAGTACTCCGTGACGGGCCACTGTCTCTCCTACTGTGTGGCAGTATTCAGCTTTACATTGTCTGTCCCAAATGGCACCTTTCTTATTTATACAGCACCTGTCTGTTTGTCTGTTTGTCTGTTTGTCTGTTTGTCTGTTTGTCTGTCTGTCTGTCTGTCTGTCTGTCTGTCTGTCTCTTCTCTCTGTCTGTCTGTCTCTCTCTCTCTGTCTCTCTCTCTCTCTCTCTCTCTCTCTGTCTCTCTCTCAGACAGATCTCCCACAGAGTGTGTGTGGTTCAGACAGAGCTGTCTAATTGACAGGGAGTCCTCCACTCTCCTGTCTTAATTACCTGAAGAGGAGAGAGAAGTGACAGAACAGAACGCAGCGGAAGTCAAGAGCTCCCCCGACTCTCTCCGTCTGCCTCCGTCGCTGTCTGTGTGTTTTAACATGTAGTCTAACATGTCTTTAGTGGTGGGAGCTCCCCTGACTCTCTCTTTAGTGGTGGGAGCTCCCCCTGACTCTCTCTTTAGTGGTGGGAGCTCCCCCCGACTCTCTCTTTAGTGGTGGGAGCTCCCCCTGACTCTCTCTTTAGTGGTGGGAGCTCCCCTGACTCTCTCTTTAGTGGTGGGAGCTCCCCCCGACTCTCTCCGTCTGCCTCCGTCGCTGTCTGTGTGTTTTAACATGTAGTCTAACATGTCTTTAGTGGTGGGAGCTCCCCTGACTCTCTCTTTAGTGGTGGGAGCTCCCCCCGACTCTCTCCGTCTGCCTCCGTCGCTGTCTGTGTGTTTTAACATGTAGTCTAACATGTCTTTAGTGGTGGGAGCTCCCCTGACTCTCTCTTTAGTGGTGGGAGCTCCCCCTGACTCTCTCTTTAGTGGTGGGAGCTCCCCCTGACTCTCTCTTTAGTGGTGGGAGCTCCCCCTGACTCTCTCTTTAGTGGTGGGAGCTCCCCCTGACTCTCTCTTTAGTGGTGGGAGCTCCCCCTGACTCTCTCCGTCTAACGTGTCTTTAGTGGTGGGAATGTAGCATAGTTTTCACACCCCTGGACATATTCCACATTTTGTTTCTGTTACAGACTGAATTCAAAATGGATTAAATACATTTTCTCACCTACATCTACACACAATACCCAATATAAACTTTAGAAAATGTACATAAGTATTCACCCCCCCCCCCCCCCCCCCCGGGTCAATATTCGGTGGCCATTTTCTCTCACGCTCTGTTAAGATAGATGGGGAGCGATGGTGACCAGCAATCCTTAACTCTTTCCACAGATTTTCAAATGGGATTCAAGTTTTCAGATTTTCAATTGGGATTCAAGTCTGGGATTTGTCTGGACCACTCAAGGACTTTCACATTCTTGTTCTGGAGTCATTTCAGCATTGCTTTGGCTCTATGCTTGGAGTCATTGTCCTGTTGAAATGTAAATCTCCACAGTTTAAGGTCGTTTGCACTCTGGAGCAGGTTCTCATTAAGGCTTTGCCTGTATTTGTCTCTATTCATTGTTCCCTCCATCCTTACCAGTCTCCCAGGCAGCAGCCCTTCTTCCTGGGGTTTATTATGGATCCCCATTAGTTCCTGCCAAGGCAGCAGCCCTTCTTCCTGGGGTTTATTATGGATCCCCATTAGTTCCTGCCAAGGCAGCAGCTACTCTTCCTGGGGTTTATTATGGATCCCCATTAGTTCCTGCCAAGGCAGCAGCTACTCTTCCTGGGGTTTATTATGGATCCCCATTAGTTCCTGCCAAGGCAGCAGCTACTCTTCCTGGGGTTTATTATGGATCCCCATTAGTTCCTGCCAAGGCAGCAGCTACTCTTCCTGGGGTTTATTATGGATCCCCATTATTTCCTGCCAAGGCAGCAGCTACTCTTCCTGGGGTTTATTATGGATCCCCATTATTTCCTGCCAAGGCAGCAGCTACTCTTCCTGGGGTTTATTATGGATCCCCATTAGTTCCTGCCAAGGCAGCAGCTACTCTTCCTGGGGTTTATTATGGATCCCCATTAGTTCCTGCCAAGGCAGCAGCTACTCTTCCTGGGGTTTATTATGGATCCCCATTAGTTCCTGCCAAGGCAGCAGCTACTCTTCCTGGGGTTTATTATGGATCCCCATTATTTCCTGCCAAGGCAGCAGCTACTCTTCCTGGGGTTTATTATGGATCCCCATTATTTCCTGCCAAGGCAGCAGCTACTCTTCCTGGGGTTTATTATGGATCCCCATTAGTTCCTGCCAAGGCAGCAGCTACTCTTCCTGGGGTTTATTATGGATCTCCATTAGTTCCTGCCAAGGCAGCAGCTACTCTTCCTGGGGTTTATTATGGATCCCCATTAGTTCCTGCCAAGGCAGCAGATACTCTTCCTGGGGTTCATTATGGATCTCCATTAGTTCCTGTCAGGGCAGCAGCTACTCTTCCTGGGGTTTATTATGGATCCCCATTAGTTCCTGCCAAGGCAGCAGCTACTCTTCCTGGGGTTTATTATGGATCCCCATTAGTCCCAGCCAAGGCAGCAGCTACTCTTCCTGGGGTTTATTATGGATCCCCATTAGTTCCTGCCAAGGCAGCAGATACTCTTCCTGGGGTTCATTATGGATCTCCATTAGTTCCTGTCAGGGCAGCAGCTACTCTTCCTGGGGTTTATTATGGATCCCCATTAGTTCCTGCCAAGGCAGCAGCTACTCTTCCTGGGGTTTATTATGGATCCCCATTAGTCCCAGCCAAGGCAGCAGCTACTCTTCCTGGGGTTTATTGTGGATCCCCGTTAGTTCCTGCCAAGGCAGCAGCTACTGTACCTGAGGTCCAACAACATTAAGGCAGTTAAATATAATTAAACATTTACATTTCAACAGATTTCACAACACATTATGTGTGTTCTCTAAGGCCACTACTTTACAGTACAAAGTGTGTGTGTCCTCCCAGTCCCACTGTTTCATAAGGTTTATTTTTGCCTGTTTAAAAACCAATCTGATTCTCCTGCTGCATCAGTTACCTGATGTGGAATAGAGTTCCATGTAGTCATGGCTCTATGTAGTACTGTGGAATAGAGTTCCATGTAGTCATGGCTCTATGTAGTACTGTGGAATAGAGTTCCATGTAGTCATGGCTCTATGTAGTACTGTGGAATAGAGTTCCATGTAGTCATGGCTCTATGTAGTACTGTGCACCTCCCAAAGTCTCTTCTGGACTTGGGGGACTGTGAAGAGACCTCTGGTGACATATCTTGTGGGGTATCCATTGGTGACTGAGCTGTGTGTCAGTCGTTTAAAACAGACAGCTCGGTGCTTTCAACATGTCAATACGTCTCACAAATACAAGTAGTGATGAAGTCAATCTCTCCTCCACTTTGAGCCAGGGCATATTATTAATGTTATCTCTCTGTGTACATCCAAGGACCAGTCATGCTGCCCTGTTCTGAGACAGCTGTAATTTACCAAGTCCCTCATTGTGGCTCTTGACCAAATGACTGAACAGTAGTCCAGGTGCGACAAAACTAGGGCCTGTAGGACCTGCCTTGTTGATGGTGTTGTTAAGAAGGTAGAAACTAGGGCTTGTAGGACCTGCCTTGTTGATAGTGTTGTTAAGAAGGTAGAAACTAGGACCTGTAGGACCTGCCTTGTTGATAGTGTTGTTAAGAAGTTAGAAACCAGGGCCTGTAGGACCTGCCTTGTTGATAGTGTTGTTAGAAACTAGGGCCTGTAGGACCTGCCTTGTTGATAGTGTTGTTAAGAAGGTAGAAACTAGGACCTGTAGGACCTGTCTTGTTGATAGTGTTGTTAAGAAGGTAGAAACTAGGGCCTCTAGGATCTGCCTTGTTGATAGTGTTGTTAAGAAGGTAGAAACTAGGGCCTGTAGGACCTGCCTTGTTGATAGTGTTGTTAAGAAGGTAGAAACTAGGGCCTGTAGGACCTGCCTTGTTGATAGTGTTGTTAAGAAGGTAGAAACTAGGGCCTGTAGGACCTGCCTTGTTGATCGTGTTGTTAAGAAGGTAGAAACTAGGGCCTGTAGGACCTGCCTTGTTGATAGTGTTGTTAAGAAGGTAGAAACTAGGGCCTGTAGGACCTGCCTTGTTGATAGTGTTGTTAAGAAGGTAGAAACTAGGGCCTGTAGGACCTGCCTTGTTGATAGTGCTGTTAAGAAAGTAGAAACTAGGGCTTTATTATGGACAGACTTCAATCCAGATTTAGGGTTTAGTGAATTATTTGTCCCAAATACATTGCTTTCAGTTTTTTAAAATATATTTAGGACAAACTTATTTCTTGCCACCCATTATGAAACTGTCTGCAGCTATTTGTTCAGTGTTTCAGTGATTTCACTTGCTGTGGTCGCTGACGTGTAAAATATTAAGTCATCAGCATACATAGACACACTGTATTTAGTTAGTCGGTAGAGCAGGGCGCTTGCCTTGCGCTTGGGTTGTGGGTTCGATTCCACACACAGTATTTAGTTAGTCGGTAGAGCAGGGCGCTTGCCTTGCGCTTGGGTTGTGGGTTCGATTCCACACACAGTTTTAGTTAGTCGGTAGAGCAGGGCGCTTGCCTTGCGCTTGGGTTGTGGGTTCGATTCCCAGTTTGATAAAGAGCGTCTGATAAATAACTAAAATGTAAAAATTGTAGTAAAGATTGAAAAAAGTAAGGGGCCCAGACAATTGCCCTGGGGAATTCCTGATTCTACCTGGATTATGTTGGAGAGGCTTCCATTAAAGAACACCCTCTGTGTTCTGTTAGACAGGTAACTCTTTATCCACATTATAGCAGGGGGTGTAAAGCCATAACACCCTCTGTGTTCTGTTAGACAGGTAACTCTTTATCCACATTATAGCAGGGGGTGTAAAGCCATAACACCCTCTGTGTTCTGTTAGACAGGTAACTCTCCAGTCATGATATAGCAGGGGGTGTAAAGCCATAACACCCTCTGTGTTCTGTTAGACGGGTAACTCTCCAGTCACGATATAGCAGGGGGTGTAAAGCCATAACACCCTCTGTGTTCTGTTAGACGGGTAACTCTCCAGTCACGATGTAGCAGGGGGTGTAAAGCCATAACACCCTCTGTGTTCTGTTAGACGGGTAACTCTCCAGTCACGATATAGCAGGGGGTGTAAAGCCATAACACCCTCTGTGTTCTGTTAGACGGGTAACTCTCCAGTCACGATATAGCAGGGGGTGTAAAGCCATAACACCCTCTGTGTTCAGTTAGACGGGTAACTCTTTATCCACATTATAGCAGGGGGTGTAAAGCCATAACACCCTCTGTGTTCTGTTAGACGGGTAACTCTCCAGTCACGATGTAGCAGGGGGTGTAAAGCCATAACACCCTCTGTGTTCTGTTAGACGGGTAACTCTCCAGTCACGATGTAGCAGGGGGTGTAAAGCCATAACACCCTCTGTGTTCTGTTAGACGGGTAACTCTCCAGTCACGATATAGCAGGGGGTGTAAAGCCATAACACCCTCTGTGTTCTGTTAGACGGGTAACTCTCCAGTCACGATATAGCAGGGGGTGTAAAGCCATAACACCCTCTGTGTTCTGTTAGACGGGTAACTCTCCAGTCACGATATAGCAGGGGGTGTAAAGCCATAACACCAATGTTTTTCCAGCCTATTATGATCAATCATTTCAAAAGCTGCACTGAAGTCTAACGAAACAGCTCCCACTATCTTCTTATCAATTTCTTTCAGCAGATCATCAGCCATTTGTGTAAGTGCTGTACATGTTGAGTGCCCTTCGTTATAAGTGTTTTGAAAGTCAGCTGATAATTTGTTTACTGTGACATAGCGTTGTATCTGGTCAGACGCAATTTTTTTCCAAAACAAAAGTTTTTTAAAGGTTTTAATGCAAATGAATTACTTAAAAATCATACAATGTGATTTTCTGGAATTTTGTTTTAGATTCCGTCTCTCACAGTTGTAGTGTACCTATGATAAAAATTACAGACCTCTACATGCTTTGTAAGTAGGAAAACCTGCAAAATCGGCAGTGTATCAAATACTTGTTCTCCCCACTGTATGGATTTAAATTTCAATCCACTTTTTTCAATAATTTCTTTAAAACAAACATTGAATGGAACACAACAAAATGTGGAATAATTAAAGTGGAATGAATGCTTTCTGAAGAGGTTTTTACATGCTTTCTTTAGGTATGGGAGCATAGCATCAGCATAGTAACTGGATGGGTACAGTCTATAGCAGCTCGATAGTGCCAAACGTTATCCCGTCCATTCTGAGCAGGATTATGTGACAGAGTAGACAGCAGGGCACGGGAGGCCAGACTCCCATTGTCATGCTATGTGTCTACTTAAAGGGATTACACAGATTATAAAGGAAATTAGGAGATTTGGAGAGGCTTCTCTCCTGATATTTCTGAAAGATGAATTCACTGACGCTCTACTAGTAACAGGCTGTACATGAAGAGGTTAGGCTGTAGTCATGGAAGAGGAATTCTGGGTAATCCACTCTCCTAAACCCCTGCCGCAGGCATGCATCATTTATCAATAATTGTTTATTATCATTTTAATTAATAAATCAATGTAGAACTGATTGACCTAATTGACATCATAACATCCTTGTGAAATGTCAGTCTGAGATTGTAGTGTTATGTTGTCCTGCTGTTAGAAGGGCCTGGGTCTGACTGGGTTTATAATACTGGACTGGGTCTGGCTGGGTTTATAGTTCTGGACTGGGTCTGACTGGGTTTATAATACTGGACTGGGTCTGGCTGGGTTTATAGTTCTGGACTGGGTCTGACTGGATTTATAGTTCTGGACTGGGTCTGACTGGGTTTATAGTTCTGGACTGGGTCTGACTGGGTTATTAGTACTGGGTCTGACTGGGTTGATAGTAATGGACTGGGTCTGGGTTTGACTGGGTTTATAGTTCTGGACTGGGTCTGACTGGGTTTATAGTACTGGACTGGGTCTGACTGGGTTTATAGTACTGGGTCTGGGTCTGACTGGGTTTATAGTACTGGACTGGGTCTGGGTCTGGGTCTGACTAGGTTTATAGTTCTGGACTGGGTCTGGGTCTGACTGGGTTTATAGTACTGGACTGATAGGTCTGTATTATAGAGGTGGGTTACCAATAGAAGGTCTGTATTATAGAGGTGGGTTACCAATAGAAGGTCTGTATTGTAGAGGTGGGTTACCAATAGAAGGTCTGTATTATAGAGGTGGGTTAATAACAATAGAAGGTCTGTATTGTAGAGGTGGGTTACCAATAGAAGGTCTGTATTATAGAGGTGGGTTACCAATAGAAGGTCTGTATTGTAGAGGTGGGTTAACAATAGAAGGTCTGTATTGTAGAGGTGGGTTAACAATAGAAGATCTGTATTGTAGAGGTGGGTTACCAATAGAAGGTCTGTATTATAGAGGTGGGTTACCAATATAAAGTCTGTATTGTAGAGGTGGGTTACCAATAAAAGGTCAGTATTATAGAGGTGGGTTAATACCAATAGAAGGTCTGTATTATAGAGGTGGGTTACCAATAGAAGGTCTGTATTGTAGAGGTGGGTTACCAATAGAAGGTCTGTATTGTAGAGGTGGGTTACCAATAGAAGGTCTGTATTGTAGAGGTGGGTTAATAACAATAGAAGGTCTTTATTGTAGAGGTGGGTTAATAACAATAGAAGGTCTTTATTGTAGAGGTGGAACACCAATAGAAGGTCTGTATTGTAGAGGTGGGTTACCAATAGAAGGTCTGTATTGTAGAGGTGGGTTAATAACAATAGAAGGTCTGTATTATAGAGGTGGGTTACCAATAGAAGGTCTGTATTGTAGAGGTGGAACACCAATAGAAGGTCTGTATTGTAGAAGTGGGTTACCAATAGAAGGTCTTTATTGTAGAGGTGGTTTTAACAACAATAGAAGGTATGTATTATAGAGGTGGGTTACTAATAGAACGTCTGTATTGTAGAGGTGGGTTACCAATAGAAGGTCTGTATTGTAGAGGTGGGTTACCAATAGAAGGTCTGTATTATAGAGGTGGGTTACCAATAGAAGGTATGTATTATAGAGGTGGTTTACCAACAGAAGGTCTTTATTGTAGAGGTGGGTTAATAACAATAGAATGTCTGTATTGTAGAGATGGGTTACCAATAGAAGGTCTGTATTGTAGAGGTGGGTTACCAATAGAAGGTCTGTATTGTAGAGGTGGGTTACCAATAGAAGGTATCTATTATAGAGGTGGGTTACCAATAGAAGGTCTCTATTATAGAGGTGGGTTACCAATAGAAGGTCTGTATTATAGAGGTGGGTTACCAATAGAAGGTCTGTATTGTAGAGGTGGGTTAATACCAATAGAAGGTCTGTATTGTAGAGGTGGGTTAATACCAATAGAAGGTCTGTATTATAGAGGTGGGTTACCAATATAAGGTCTGTATTATAGAGGTGGGTTACCAATAGAAGGTCTGTATTGTAGAGGTGGGTTACCAATAGAAGGTCTGTATTGTAGAGGTGGGTTACCAATAGAAGGTCTCTCACATGCCTCTGTCACTGTCATTACATGGCCCCCTGTGTTTGTGTGTCTGTGTGTGTTGTTCCTCTCTGTTTACCTATTACCATGGCTGCCATTTGTGTGTGTGTGTGTGTGTGTGTGTGTGTGTGTGTGTGTGTGTGTGTG
>NW_027259392.1:0-32567 GCF_045791955.1 Oncorhynchus clarkii lewisi
GGAGGATTAAGCATTTCTGTGTTGTATTGGCCAATGAGTGGTGTGTTGAGAAGCAAACCATCATTGGCCATTGCAGCACACATGGTGATATTTCCCCCCTTTGGCCTGGAACCTCCACAGTGGCCCTTTGACCTAAAACATTCCTTCCTCTGCGCCGTGTTTTGGCAAGGTTATATCCAGCTTCATCGATAAATACAAATGAATGTGGTCTTTCCAGTGCTTCCACCTCCATTACTCTCTGAAAAACAGTAAGTGCACAGTTTTACTGTAAAAATGCTGGTGTTTTTTTTTACTGTAAATATTTTGTATAGCTGTGTACGTAACCTCAGACGTCTTACCTGGACATATTGGTATCTTTGCTCTTTTACCCGTTCACTGTTTCTCTCGAACGGTACAGTGTATAACTGTTTCATTGTAACTTGGTGTTTCTTTAGGACTCGAGCAATAGTTGTTGTGCTGACAGAATTAACATTTTCAAATATATCATTATCAGCCAGCACTCTATCTTGAATCTCCCGCAGTTTTATTGCATTGTTGACAACAACCATGTCAACAATAGCATTTTCCTGCGCATCTGAAAATATTTTTCCTCTTCCCCCTGTTGGGGGCAGCCTTTGGGTCCTGTTGTAAAAATATATTTTACAGTCAAACTTACTGTAATATATATCTGTGTAAATATTCTATAATTGCAATACAAAATAGATTCCTGTAATGTTTTCATTTACTGTAAGGATGTAACTCTCACCTGTTTGCATGATGGAAAATTTGCATTACAGATGCCACTGTGGATCTTTGCAGATTGGGTTGCACCCTCAACCCTGCCTCTCTCAATGAGAGACCATGGTTCACGACATGGTCTATAAGTGTAGCCCTTATTTCATCTGAAATAACAGCTCTTTGTCTTCTTTGTCTTCCTCCACGCATCCGCCCTCTCCCTGCCACCCTTCTCCCTCCACGAACCCATCTTCCTTGTTCCATTTCCAAAATGAATCGTTCTGAGCTCTACCTATATATACTGTAATATGTGTGTGTGTTCACTAACAAGTCTAAAACAAGACACCTGCTTAGCCTTTCAGCTGAAATTGCAATCAGCAGTGTTTGAAAGGCACAAGGCTGAAATCTATTCCGTTTTGAATGTGTGGTTCACAGTTTTGACAGCAGTGTGTTAGCATTTGAACAAAGTGCTGTAAATCCACAGTGTTGTGCAGGTTGTGGTTAAAGTCATGGGATAAGTGTGTAGAGTTTTGAAAACTGTGTTCAAGCAATGAAAAACGAACTAGAGTTTGGTCCACATGAACTGCTGCTGTGCAGACTGTAGTTAGAGTTTTGCACATGTGACTCCAGTTGTGTCCACTGTCGTTTAGCAATCGAAAAAAACTGTAAGATGTTGGTTGGGTTGTGTATCGGAGGATGCATGACTTTCAACCTTCGTCTCTCCCGAGCCCGTACGGGAGTTGTAGCGATGAGACAAGATAGTAGCTACTACAACAATTGGATACCACGAAATTGGGGAGAAAAAAGGGGTAAAATTCAAAAAAAAGAAGGTGGAGGAGGGATGAGAAGGTGGAGGAGGGATGAGAAGAGGAGGTGGTGGGACGTGAAAGGGAGGTGGAGGAGGAGGGAAGAGGAGGTGAAGGAGGAGCAGGGAAGAGAAGGGGAAGTGGTGGAGGAGGGTAGAGGAGGGGGGAGTATCTTCTTTATGATCTGACACCTGACACGCCGTATGCCACCTGACACACCGTATGTCACCTGACACACAGCTGAGACACTGCTACAACCACCACCATCATCATCATCATCATTCTGTCAATAGAAACAGATGTGCCTGCTGTCATGTGCATGTGCGTGTGTGTGTGCGTGTGCGTGTGTGTGTGTGTGTGTCTGTCTGTGTGCGTGTCTGTCTGCGTGCGTGTCTGTGTGCGTGTCTGTCTGTTTGTCTGTCTGTCTGTCTGTGTGAGTGTGTGCTATCTAACCACCATCCCAGGCCCTGTCACAGGTCTCCTCACAACATTCAGGTGGTCACATGACAGGGGCCTCTATCCTACCAAGCATCCTTGAGGTCTGTGATGGGCATCCAGCCAGTGGTTGATCACCATGCATTCTGTTCTCCCTGGTCATCACTCCCCCCCATCCCCATCCACCCCGTCATTGGTGCTCTGCCACGGTGCTCTGACGTATTAAATCAAATGTCACCCTGTGAAGTTCATAGAAAGAGATAACTGTGGAAATCTAGCCAATAGAAAGAGATAACCTTGGAAATCTAGCCAATAGAAAGAGATAACCGTGGAAATCTAGCCAATAGAAAGAGATAACCGTGGAAATCTAGCCAATAGAAAGAGATAACCGTGGAAATCTAGCCAATAGCTTTTGTTCCCAATTAATTTCACTTTTTCTTTTGTGTGTCTTGTCAATTTCCTGGGTGGCATTTGGCACAGCTTGTCAGCTAATCTCTCAGTGATATCAGCCTTTACTATGACCATGAGCTGTTTCTAAGAGGTGATGATATTCAATCTGTTTAGTCATATTTCTACTGTGACTATTATAGTGGCCTTTATGTGTGTGTGTGTGTGTGTGTGTGTGTGTGTGTGTGTGTGTGTGTGTGTGTGTGTGTGTGTGTGTGTGTGTGTGTGTGTGTGTGTGTGTGTGTGTGTGTGTGTGTCTGTGTGCGTACGTGTGTGTGAATGTGTGTGTGTGCGTGTCGAAATGAAGATCATTGATCAGGTGAGGTTGTTTTGAAGCAAAGGAAGCACCTCATCCCTTAATTAAAGCTGCCTGTGTCTGGCTGTATTAACTGGCAGGGAAATGGGGCTGTATGTCAAGTCTATTATCTGGATACACACATCAATACAGGGACTTTGTTCAAGTACATCCCTTATATCACGACAAACAGGTTTTTCTCAGAGGAGATACTAAGAGCAGTATACGTGTCAGGTTGGAGTTCAGGAAAAGGGATGTTGCTTACCGTTTACTATGTTAGAATGGCCATAGTGAACTGATACACTGCACAGATGTGGGACACGTTCTAAAGACAATGGGGTCTAAAGGAAACAGTCCCACAGTGAATTCTAGGATGGGAAAAGCGTTGTGTGTTCCCCAAAGTTCTGCCATGATTCAGATCAGGTATGATGTACAACGTATGAGAATCTGTTTCCTTTTCTAATCTTTCTGCTTCCTATTTCCGTGAAGCAGAAACAGTCCTCGAGTCTAGACAGTAATCCTATCTCCCGATGTGGTTCTTCTTATCCTCATTCATTAGGTACAACCCTGCCTGCAGCATGAGGGTTACACAGAGCAGGAGAGCCTGCACAGATTATCAGGAAGCAGGTGGGACAACATCACTGGTGGGAGATAACAACAGCTCATAAATACATAGCAGCTTTTCATTTCCTAAAAACACATTGGATAGTATCACAGGACGGGTAGAAGACTAGACTTCTATCTGTCTCTGGAGAATCACAGCTGTGACTGGAACACAGAATGTTACCTTGAGTCCAAAGTTAGGAGGATGTTTAATACACTTGGAGCAACTTTCCAGAGGAAATTGACATCTGTGAATAGTTAAATGTATAATTTTACATTAAATAAAGGATGTTATTTCTCCAGACTATCTTCTCCTGCCAAACACTGTGATATGTAATGATCTGATCAGGACAAGGACGTCACAAAATACTCCATAATATCTGCTCTACTAAAATGGTGTTACCATCTGGAACGATTCATTACAGTGATAAAATAGGAAGCACTTCACTATACTAGACATTAAACTCCATTTAGGAGCAATTTACAAAATGTGCTTGTTTGACTACACAGTAATGAATGAAAAAGCAACATATTACTGATACGTGAATGATAAATATACCAAGGAATGGAGATAGATGACAGACGGGAGATAGCAGTGCTATATTATCTCTCTTGCGCCTGGTCTAACCAGAGCCTCCAGCCCCTCCACTCCATACACACACCAGCCCCCTCTGCTACTCATTATTAAACACACACACACACACAATGCACATCAATATTTCATACAGAAAACACACACACACACTAAACCCTGACCCAGGGCTGATTCCCCTCTGCAATACACCCAGCAGACTCTTCAGTGCCTGAGTGTGAGCAACAGTGTGTGTGGATCTGAACATACAGAACATATAATCAATCATACATTGATTTACATTTCACTTCTAGTGCTGCAAGGTATGGATGCAAATAGACCTACTGAAAATATGTTTCAGTACCATAGACTTATTAAAATGTCCAGAGTTTAATAGCATCCAACACCCCAGTCTCTGTATATGGGAGAGGACGTTCCAGAGGTCATTTAGGAGGATAATTGGTAATAGAACAGAGTAGACCCACTTGGCTGGCTGTGCTGAGTTTGACCTGCCAGATGAGGAAGAAGGTGTTGGGGAGCCCTGACCCCCCCTCCTCATTGATTGTCCCTGTGTCTGCTCCCCAGTCTCTTGGCAGTGGGAGGTAAAGCGTCAGAGAACAAAAGGAGGTTTGGGTATCAATTCAGTGCTCACCTCTCCTCTCTGCCTCCTTTCAAATGCAAAGTGCTGAGCGGTGTCTGGGCCAGAAAGGGACGCTGACAATTACAGCCTGACACAGGCCCATCACTGGAGATGCACCCTCAGTCCTGATTGACAAATGAAAGGACTGAAATAACCTTCATTTAAAAATGGGACAGTGGCAGAATAGGGAGATCATCTCCAATATCTAGTCTCAAATGGGGGAAGTGAAAAAAGACGAGAGTGCATCTGAGCTCACAATACAGTAGTTTAAATGCTCATCTAGGCCACACACAGCACCAAAGATATTTGGCATCACAAATCACTTTAACGCTCTGACTATATAATGAACTGTTACAGCTGGGTTCTACACCAGGGTACTGCAGACTGGGTTCTACACCAGGGTATTGCAGGCTGGGTTCTACACCAGGGTACTGCAGACTGGGTTCTACACCAGGGTACTGCAGACTGGGTTCTACACCAGGGTACTGCAGACTGGGTTCTACACCAGGGTACTGCAGACTGGGTGGCTGGAGTGGGAATTGATGTCACTGTAAATATGGGAGATATGGGAATAGCACCAAGACTTGAACCTCCAACCAATGAAGAAATGATTGATACAGACCTCCGTTGAGATTTGTCTTGATTAGAGAAGTTTCAGCAATAAACAAATCACACCCTCGATCCGTTGCTAAACTGAATGTCAGGTATTCCAAAATGATGATTCATTCAGTAATATCCTGGCAGCTGTTGATGAAATGCCCGGGATGAGATTGGAACTTCTCTCACTTCTATCCCTTAACAGAAACTCAAGCAGGGTGCTACAATTACAGCAAGATGCATTTCTATCACACAAAGTAGTAGTGTGTTGTGACAGGCGCACACACACACACACACACACACACACACACACACACACACACACACACACACACACTATAATATGATTAGGCTACCTCAAAAAGCGTTGCTTGAAGTATTTACTTTTTACAAAGTGAAAATCAAAAAACGTGTCCTAAACACCTGAGGTGTGATTTCTTAGAGAGGCAGACAGAGAGGTGTTCATTGTATTCCCCGGCACGTACACACATAGATTTCCAATCATGAGCACCATTCAGTCTGTCTGCCAGTCCTCAATGTTCCTCATTTACCACAGCTCTGTGCAGCTTGTGAAGATAGGAGGCCTGTTGTGTGGACCTGGGCACCCCTTCTATCAGTAGTGACACGGCTCTCCTTGCCGACACACAGACAGGACATGTAGCTGTAGGTGCACCTGCTTGAACCATTAGCTTGCAGAGCCTGGACATGTTCCTAACTACCAGCACATCTTACTGACAGTAAACATACCGAGGTTCAGACTCATTAGGTGTACGTTGCTGTCAGTAAGGAGGCTGCTGAGAGAAGGACGGGTCATAAGAGTGGCTGAAACGGAGCAAATGGAATGGTGTCAAACACCTGGAAACCATGGAAACCACATGTTTGATGTATTTGATACCATTCCACTGACTCTGCTCCAATCAATTACCACGAGCCCATTCTCCCCAATTAAGGTGCCACCAGCCTCCTGTGGTTGGTGTGCTAGACAACAGAGGTAAAAAATAACTAGTTTTCTTGCCTGGGTATAGACAGGGCTGCACTGGAGACAGGGCTGCACGGGAGACTGACAGATGTTTAATGGAGACAGGGCTGCACGGGAGACAGGGCTGCACGGGAGACTGACAGATGTTTAATGGAGACAGGGCTGCACGGGAGACTGACAGCTGTTTAATGGAGACAGGGCTGCACGGGAGACAGGGCTGCACGGGAGACAGGGCTGCAAAGGAGACAGGGCTGCACGGGAGACTGACAGATGTTTAATGGAGACAGGGCTGCACGGGATACTGACAGCTGTTTAATGGAGACAGGGCTGCACGGGAGACTGACAGCTGTTTAATGGAGACAGGGCTGCACGGGAGACAGGGCTGCACGGGAGACAGGGCTGCACGGGAGACAGGGCTGCACGGGAGACAGACAGATGTTTAATGGAGACAGGGCTGCACGGGAGACAGACAGCTGTTTAATGGAGACAGGGCTGCACGGGAGACAGACAGCTGTTTAATGGAGACAGGGCTGCACGGGAGACAGACAGATGTTTAATGGAGACAGGGCTGCACGGGAGACAGACAGCTGTTTAATGGAGACAGGGCTGCACGGGAGACAAACAGATGTTTAATGGAGACAGGGCTGCACGGGAGACAGACAGATGTTTAATGGAGACAGGGCTGCACGGGAGACAGACAGCTGTTTAATGGAGACAGGGCTGCACGGGAGACAGACAGATGTTTAATGGAGACAGGGCTGCACGGGAGACAGACAGATGTTTAATGGAGACAGGGCTGCACGGGAGACTGACAGCTGTTCAATGGAGACAGGGCTGCACGGGAGACAGACAGATGTTTAATGGAGACAGGGCTGCACGGGAGACAGACAGATGTTTAATGGAGACAGGGCTGCACGGGAGACTGACAGATGTTTAATGGAGACAGGGCTGCACGGGAGACTGACAGCTGTTTAATGGAGACAGGGCTGCACGGGAGACTGACAGCTGTTTAATAGAGACAGGGCTGCACGGGAGACAGGGCTGCACGGGAGACAGGGCTGCACGGGAGACAGGGCTGCACGGGAGACTGACAGATGTTTAATGGAGACAGGGCTGCACGGGAGACTGACAGCTGTTTAATGGAGACAGGGCTGCACGGGAGACAGGGCTGCACGGGAGACAGGGCTGCACGGGAGACAGGGCTGCACGGGAGACTGCCAGATGTTTAATGGAGACAGGGCTGCACGGGAGACTGACAGCTGTTTAATGGAGACAGGGCTGCACGGGAGACAGGGCTGCACGGGAGACAGGGCTGCACGGGAGACAGGGCTGCACGGGAGACAGACAGATGTTTAATGGAGACAGGGCTGCACGGGAGACAGACAGCTGTTTAATGGAGACAGGGCTGCACGGGAGACAGACAGCTGTTTAATGGAGACAGGGCTGCACGGGAGACTGACAGATGTTTAATGGAGACAGGGCTGCACGGGAGACTGACAGATGTTTAATTGAGACAGGGCTGCACGGGAGACAGACAGCTGTTTAATGGAGACAGGGCTGCACGGGAGACTGACAGCTGTTTAATGGAGACAGGGCTGCACGGGAGACTGACAGATGTTTAATGGAGACAGGGCTGCACGGGAGACTGACAGATGTTTAATTGAGACAGGGCTGCACGGGAGACAGACAGCTGTTTAATGGAGACAGGGCTGCACGGGAGACTGACAGCTGTTTAATGGAGACAGGGCTGCACGGGAGACTGACAGATGTTTAATGGAGACAGGGCTGCACGGGAGACTGACAGCTGTTTAATGGAGACAGAGGTGCACGGGAGACTGACAGATGTTTAATGGAGACAGGGCTGCACGGGAGACTGACAGCTGTTTAATGGAGACAGGGCTGCACGGGAGACTGACAGCTGTTTAATAGAGACAGGGCTGCACGGGAGACAGGGCTGCACGGGAGACAGGGCTGCACGGGAGACAGGGCTGCACGGGAGACTGACAGATGTTTAATGGAGACAGGGCTGCACGGGAGACTGACAGCTGTTTAATGGAGACAGGGCTGCACGGGAGACAGGGCTGCACGGGAGACAGGGCTGCACGGGAGACAGGGCTGCACGGGAGACTGCCAGATGTTTAATGGAGACAGGGCTGCACGGGAGACTGACAGCTGTTTAATGGAGACAGGGCTGCACGGGAGACAGGGCTGCACGGGAGACAGGGCTGCACGGGAGACAGGGCTGCACGGGAGACAGACAGATGTTTAATGGAGACAGGGCTGCACGGGAGACAGACAGCTGTTTAATGGAGACAGGGCTGCACGGGAGACAGACAGCTGTTTAATGGAGACAGGGCTGCACGGGAGACTGACAGATGTTTAATGGAGACAGGGCTGCACGGGAGACTGACAGATGTTTAATTGAGACAGGGCTGCACGGGAGACAGACAGCTGTTTAATGGAGACAGGGCTGCACGGGAGACTGACAGCTGTTTAATGGAGACAGGGCTGCACGGGAGACTGACAGATGTTTAATGGAGACAGGGCTGCACGGGAGACTGACAGATGTTTAATTGAGACAGGGCTGCACGGGAGACAGACAGCTGTTTAATGGAGACAGGGCTGCACGGGAGACTGACAGCTGTTTAATGGAGACAGGGCTGCACGGGAGACTGACAGATGTTTAATGGAGACAGGGCTGCACGGGAGACTGACAGCTGTTTAATGGAGACAGAGGTGCAGCACTGGGAGACAGACAGATGTTTAATGGAGACAGGGGTGCACGGGAGACAGACAGATGTTTAATGGAGACAGGGCTGCACTGGGAGACTGACAGATGTTTAATGGAGACAGGGCTGCACGGGAGACTGACAGATGTTTAATGGAGACAGGGCTGCACGGGAGACTGACAGATGTTTAATGGAGACATGGCTGCACGGGAGACTGACAGATGTTTAATGGAGACAGGGCTGCACGGGAGACTGACAGCTGTTTAATGGAGACAGGGCTGCACGGAAGACTGACAGATGTTTAATGGAGACAGGGCTGCACGGGAGACAGGGCTGCACGGGAGACAGGGCTGCACGGGAGACAGGGCTGCACGGGAGACAGACAGCTGTTTAATGGAGACAGGGCTGCACGGGAGACTGACAGATGTTTAATGGAGACAGGGCTGCACGGGAGACTGACAGATGTTTAATGGAGACAGGGCTGCAAGGGAGACTGACAGATGTTTAATGGAGACAGGGCTGCACGGGAGACTGACAGATGTTTAATGGAGACAGGGCTGCACGGGAGACAGGGCTGCACGGGAGACAGGGCTGCACGGGAGACAGACAGCTGTTTAATGGAGACAGGGCTGCACGGGAGACAGACAGCTGTTTAATGGAGACAGGGCTGCACGGGAGACAGACAGATGTTTAATGGAGACAGGGCTGCACGGGAGACAGGGCTGCACGGGAGACAGGGCTGCACGGGAGACAGGGCTGCACGGGAGACAGACAGCTGTTTAATGGAGACAGGGCTGCACGGGAGACAGACAGATGTTTAATGGAGACAGGGCTGCACGGGAGACAGACAGATGTTTAATGGAGACAGTGCTGCACGGGAGACAGGGCTGCACGGGAGACAGGGCTGCACGGGAGACAGGGCTGCACGGGAGACAGACAGCTGTTTAATGGAGACAGGGCTGCACGGGAGACAGACAGCAGTTTAATGGAGACAGGGCTGCACGGGAGACAGACAGCTGTTTAATGGAGACAGGGCTGCACGGGAGACAGACAGCTGTTTAATGGAGACAGGGCTGCACGGGAGACAGACGTGCAGCACTGGGAGACTGACAGCTGTTTAATGGAGACAGGGCTGTACGGGAGACAGACAGATGTTTAATGGAGACAGGGCTGCACGGGAGACTGACAGATGTTTAATGGAGAAAGGGCTGCACTGGGAGACAGACAGCTGTTTAATGGAGACAGGGCTGCACTGGGAGACTGACAGCTGTTTAATGGAGACAGGGCTGCACTGGGAGACAGACAGATGTTTAATGGAGACAGGGCTGCACTGGGAGACTGACAGCTGTTTAATGGAGACAGGGCTGCACTGGGAGACAGACAGATGTTTAATGGAGACAGGGCTGCACGGGAGACAGACAGCTGTTTAATGGAGACAGGGCTGCACGGGAGACTGACAGATGTTTAATGGAGACAGGGCTGTACGGGAGACAGACAGCTGTTTAATGGAGACAGGGCTGCACGGGAGACAGACAGCTGTTTAATGGAGACAGGGCTGCACGGGAGACTGACAGCTGTTTAATGGAGACAGGGCTGCACGGGAGACAGACAGCTGTTTAATGGAGACAGGGCTGTACGGGAGACAGACAGATGTTTAATGGAGACAGGGCTGCACGGGAGACAGACAGCTGTTTAATGGAGACAGGGCTGCACGGGAGACTGACAGATGTTTAATGGAGACAGGGCTGCACTGGGAGACAGACAGCTGTTTAATGGAGACAGAGGTGCAGCACTGGGAGACTGACAGATGTTTAATGGAGACAGGGCTGCACGGGAGACTGACAGCTGTTTAATGGAGACAGGGCTGCACTGGGAGACAGACAGCTGTTTAATGGAGACAGGGCTGCACGGGAGACAGACAGATGTTTAATGGAGACAGGGCTGCACGGGAGACTGACAGATGTTTAATGGAGACAGGGCTGCACTGGGAGACAGACAGCTGTTTAATGGAGACAGGGCTGCACTGGGAGACTGACAGCTATTTAATGGAGACAGGGCTGCACTGGGAGACAGACAGATGTTTAATGGAGACAGGGCTGCACGGGAGACTGACAGATGTTTAATGGAGACAGGGCTGCACTGGGAGACAGACAGATGTTTAATGGAGACAGGGCTGCACGGGAGACAGACAGCTGTTTAATGGAGACAGGGCTGCACGGGAGACTGACAGCTGTTTAATGGAGACAGGGCTGCACGGGAGACTGACAGCTGTTTAATGGAGACAGGGCTGCACGGGAGACTGACAGCTGTTTAATGGAGACAGGGCTGCACGGGAGACTGACAGCTGTTTAATGGAGACAGGGTTGCACGGGAGACTGACAGCTGTTTAATGGAGACAGGGCTGCACGGGAGACAGGGCTGCACGGGAGACTGACAGCTGTTTAATGGAGACAGGGCTGCACGGGAGACTGACAGCTGTTTAATGGAGACAGGGCTGCACGGGAGACTGACAGCTGTTTAATGGAGACAGGGCTGCACGGGAGACTGACAGCTGTTTAATGGAGACAGGGCTGCACGGGAGACAGACAGATGTTTAATGGAGACAGGGCTGCACGGGAGACAGACAGATGTTTAATGGAGACAGGGCTGCACGGGAGACTGACAGCTGTTTAATGGAGACAGGGCTGCACGGGAGACTGACAGCTGTTTAATGGAGACAGGGCTGCACGGGAGACTGACAGCTGTTAAATGGAGACAGGGCTGCACGGGAGACAGACAGCTGTTTAATGGAGACAGGGCTGCACGGGAGACTGACAGCTGTTTAATGGAGACAGGGCTGCACGGGAGACAGACAGCTGTTTAATGGAGACAGGGTTGCACGGGAGACTGACAGATGTTTAATGGAGACAGGGCTGTACGGGAGACAGACAGCAGTTTAATGGAGACAGGGCTGCACGGGAGACAGACAGCTGTTTAATGGAGACAGGGCTGCACGGGAGACTGACAGCTGTTTAATGGAGACAGGGCTGCACGGGAGACAGACAGCTGTTTAATGGAGACAGGGCTGTACGGGAGACAGACAGATGTTTAATGGAGACAGGGCTGCACGGGAGACAGACAGCAGTTTAATGGAGACAGGGCTGCACGGGAGACTGACAGATGTTTAATGGAGACAGGGCTGCACGGGAGACAGACAGCTGTTTAATGGAGACAGGGCTGTACGGGAGACAGACAGATGTTTAATGGAGACAGGGCTGCACGGGAGACAGACAGCTGTTTAATGGAGACAGGGCTGCACGGGAGACTGACAGATGTTTAATGGAGACAGGGCTGCACGGGAGACAGACAGATGTTTAATGGAGACAGGGCTGCACGGGAGACAGACAGCTGTTTAATGGAGACAGGGCTGCACGGGAGACTGACAGCTGTTTAATGGAGACAGGTCTGCACGGGAGACAGACAGCTGTTTAATGGAGACAGGGCTGTACGGGAGACAGACAGATGTTTAATGGAGACAGGGCTGCACGGGAGACAGACAGCTGTTTAATGGAGACAGGGCTGCACGGGAGACTGACAGATGTTTAATGGAGACAGGGCTGCATTCGGAGACAGACAGCTGTTTAATGGAGACAGAGGTGCAGCACTGGGAGACTGACAGATGTTTAATGGAGACAGGGCTGCACGGGAGACTGACAGATGTTTAATGGAGACAGGGCTGCACTGGGAGACAGACAGCTGTTTAATGGAGACAGGGTTGCATGGGAGACTGACAGCTGTTTAATGGAGACAGGGCTGCACGGGAGACAGGGCTGCACGGGAGACTGACAGCTGTTTAATGGAGACAGGGCTGCACGGGAGACTGACAGCTGTTTAATGGAGACAGGGCTGCACGGGAGACTGACAGCTGTTTAATGGAGACAGGGCTGCACGGGAGACTGACAGCTGTTTAATGGAGACAGGGCTGCACGGGAGACAGACAGATGTTTAATGGAGACAGGGCTGCACGGGAGACAGACAGATGTTTAATGGAGACAGGGCTGCACGGGAGACTGACAGCTGTTTAATGGAGACAGGGCTGCACGGGAGACTGGCAGCTGTTTAATGGAGACAGGGCTGCACGGGAGACTGACAGCTGTTAAATGGAGACAGGGCTGCACGGGAGACAGACAGCTGTTTAATGGAGACAGGGCTGCACGGGAGACTGACAGCTGTTTAATGGAGACAGGGCTGCACGGGAGACAGACAGCTGTTTAATGGAGACAGGGTTGCACGGGAGACTGACAGATGTTTAATGGAGACAGGGCTGTACGGGAGACAGACAGCAGTTTAATGGAGACAGGGCTGCACGGGAGACAGACAGCTGTTTAATGGAGACAGGGCTGCACGGGAGACTGACAGCTGTTTAATGGAGACAGGGCTGCACGGGAGACAGACAGCTGTTTAATGGAGACAGGGCTGTACGGGAGACAGACAGATGTTTAATGGAGACAGGGCTGCACGGGAGACAGACAGCTGTTTAATGGAGACAGGGCTGCACGGGAGACTGACAGATGTTTAATGGAGACAGGGCTGCACGGGAGACAGGGCTGCACGGGAGACTGACAGCTGTTTAATGGAGACAGGGCTGCACGGGAGACTGACAGCTGTTTAATGGAGACAGGGCTGCACGGGAGACTGACAGCTGTTTAATGGAGACAGGGCTGCACGGGAGACTGACAGCTGTTTAATGGAGACAGGGCTGCACGGGAGACAGACAGATGTTTAATGGAGACAGGGCTGCACGGGAGACAGACAGATGTTTAATGGAGACAGGGCTGCACGGGAGACTGACAGCTGTTTAATGGAGACAGGGCTGCACGGGAGACTGACAGCTGTTTAATGGAGACAGGGCTGCACGGGAGACTGACAGCTGTTAAATGGAGACAGGGCTGCACGGGAGACAGACAGCTGTTTAATGGAGACAGGGCTGCACGGGAGACTGACAGCTGTTTAATGGAGACAGGGCTGCACGGGAGACAGACAGCTGTTTAATGGAGACAGGGTTGCACGGGAGACTGACAGATGTTTAATGGAGACAGGGCTGTACGGGAGACAGACAGCAGTTTAATGGAGACAGGGCTGCACGGGAGACAGACAGCTGTTTAATGTTGACAGGGCTGCACGGGAGACTGACAGCTGTTTAATGGAGACAGGGCTGCACGGGAGACAGACAGCTGTTTAATGGAGACAGGGCTGTACGGGAGACAGACAGATGTTTAATGGAGACAGGGCTGCACGGGAGACAGACAGCTGTTTAATGGAGACAGGGCTGCACGGGAGACTGACAGATGTTTAATGGAGACAGGGCTGCACGGGAGACAGACAGCTGTTTAATGGAGACAGGGCTGTACGGGAGACAGACAGATGTTTAATGGAGACAGGGCTGCACGGGAGACAGACAGCTGTTTAATGGAGACAGGGCTGCACGGGAGACTGACAGATGTTTAATGGAGACAGGGCTGCACGGGAGACAGACAGATGTTTAATGGAGACAGGGCTGCACGGGAGACAGACAGCTGTTTAATGGAGACAGGGCTGCACGGGAGACTGACAGCTGTTTAATGGAGACAGGTCTGCACGGGAGACAGACAGCTGTTTAATGGAGACAGGGCTGTACGGGAGACAGACAGATGTTTAATGGAGACAGGGCTGCACGGGAGACAGACAGCTGTTTAATGGAGACAGGGCTGCACGGGAGACTGACAGATGTTTAATGGAGACAGGGCTGCATTCGGAGACAGACAGCTGTTTAATGGAGACAGAGGTGCAGCACTGGGAGACTGACAGATGTTTAATGGAGACAGGGCTGCACGGGAGACTGACAGATGTTTAATGGAGACAGGGCTGCACTGGGAGACAGACAGCTGTTTAATGGAGACAGGGTTGCATGGGAGACTGACAGCTGTTTAATGGAGACAGGGCTGCACGGGAGACAGGGCTGCACGGGAGACTGACAGCTGTTTAATGGAGACAGGGCTGCACGGGAGACTGACAGCTGTTTAATGGAGACAGGGCTGCACGGGAGACTGACAGCTGTTTAATGGAGACAGGGCTGCACGGGAGACTGACAGCTGTTTAATGGAGACAGGGCTGCACGGGAGACAGACAGATGTTTAATGGAGACAGGGCTGCACGGGAGACAGACAGATGTTTAATGGAGACAGGGCTGCACGGGAGACTGACAGCTGTTTAATGGAGACAGGGCTGCACGGGAGACTGACAGCTGTTTAATGGAGACAGGGCTGCACGGGAGACTGACAGCTGTTAAATGGAGACAGGGCTGCACGGGAGACAGACAGCTGTTTAATGGAGACAGGGCTGCACGGGAGACTGACAGCTGTTTAATGGAGACAGGGCTGCACGGGAGACAGACAGCTGTTTAATGGAGACAGGGTTGCACGGGAGACTGACAGATGTTTAATGGAGACAGGGCTGTACGGGAGACAGACAGCAGTTTAATGGAGACAGGGCTGCACGGGAGACAGACAGCTGTTTAATGGAGACAGGGCTGCACGGGAGACTGACAGCTGTTTAATGGAGACAGGGCTGCACGGGAGACAGACAGCTGTTTAATGGAGACAGGGCTGTACGGGAGACAGACAGATGTTTAATGGAGACAGGGCTGCACGGGAGACAGACAGCTGTTTAATGGAGACAGGGCTGCACGGGAGACTGACAGATGTTTAATGGAGACAGGGCTGCACGGGAGACAGACAGCTGTTTAATGGAGACAGGGCTGTACGGGAGACAGACAGATGTTTAATGGAGACAGGGCTGCACGGGAGACAGACAGCTGTTTAATGGAGACAGGGCTGCACGGGAGACTGACAGATGTTTAATGGAGACAGGGCTGCACGGGAGACAGACAGATGTTTAATGGAGACAGGGCTGCACGGGAGACAGACAGCTGTATAATGGAGACAGGGCTGCACGGGAGACTGACAGCTGTTTAATGGAGACAGGTCTGCACGGGAGACTGACAGCTGTTTAATGGAGACAGGGCTGTACGGGAGACAGACAGATGTTTAATGGAGACAGGGCTGCACGGGAGACAGACAGCTGTTTAATGGAGACAGGGCTGCACGGGAGACTGACAGATGTTTAATGGAGACAGGGCTGCATTCGGAGACAGACAGCTGTTTAATGGAGACAGAGGTGCAGCACTGGGAGACTGACAGATGTTTAATGGAGACAGGGCTGCACGGGAGACTGACAGATGTTTAATGGAGACAGGGCTGCACTGGGAGACAGACAGCTGTTTAATGGAGACAGGGTTGCACGGGAGACTGACAGCTGTTTAATGGAGACAGGGCTGCACGGGAGACAGGGCTGCACGGGAGACTGACAGCTGTTTAATGGAGACAGGGCTGCACGGGAGACTGACAGCTGTTTAATGGAGACAGGGTTGCACGGGAGACTGACAGCTGTTTAATGGAGACAGGGCTGCACGGGAGACAGGGCTGCACGGGAGACTGACAGCTGTTTAATGGAGACAGGGCTGCACGGGAGACTGACAGCTGTTTAATGGAGACAGGGCTGCACGGGAGACTGACAGCTGTTTAATGGAGACAGGGCTGCACGGGAGACTGACAGCTGTTTAATGGAGACAGGGCTGCACGGGAGACTGACAGCTGTTTAATGGAGACAGGGCTGCACGGGAGACTGACAGCTGTTTAATGGAGACAGGGCTGCACGGGAGACAGACAGATGTTTAATGGAGACAGGGCTGCACGGGAGACAGACAGATGTTTAATGGAGACAGGGCTGCACGGGAGACTGACAGCTGTTTAATGGAGACAGGGCTGCACGGGAGACTGACAGCTGTTTAATGGAGACAGGGCTGCACGGGAGACTGACAGCTGTTTAATGGAGACAGGGCTGCACGGGAGACAGACAGCTGTTTAATGGAGACAGGGCTGCACGGGAGACTGACAGCTGTTTAATGGAGACAGGGCTGCACGGGAGACAGACAGCTGTTTAATGGAGACAGGGCTGCACGGGAGACTGACAGATGTTTAATGGATACAGGGCTGCACGGGAGACAGACAGCTGTTTAATGGAGACAGGGCTGCACGGGAGACAGACAGCTGTTTAATGGAGACAGGGCTGCACGGGAGACTGACAGCTGTTTAATGGAGACAGGGCTGCACGGGAGACAGACAGCTGTTTAATGGAGACAGGGCTGCACGGGAGACAGACAGATGTTTAATGGAGACAGGGCTGCACGGGAGACAGACAGCTGTTTAATGGAGACAGGGCTGCACGGGAGACTGACAGATGTTTAATGGAGACAGGGCTGCACGGGAGACAGACAGCTGTTTAATGGAGACAGGGCACGGGAGACAGACAGCTGTTTAATGGAGACAGGGCTGCACGGGAGACAGACAGCTGTTTAATGGAGACAGGGCTGCACGGGAGACTGACAGATGTTTAATGGAGACAGGGCTGCACGGGAGACAGACAGATGTTTAATGGAGACAGGGCTGCACGGGAGACAGACAGCTGTTTAATGGAGACAGGGCTGCACGGGAGACTGACAGCTGTTTAATGGAGACAGGGCTGCACGGGAGACAGACAGCTGTTTAATGGAGACAGGGCTGCACGGGAGACAGACAGATGTTTAATGGAGACAGGGCTGCACGGGAGACAGACAGCTGTTTAATGGAGACAGGGCTGCACGGGAGACTGACAGATGTTTAATGGAGACAGGGCTGCACGGGAGACAGACAGCTGTTTAATGGAGACAGGGCAGCACTGGGAGACTGACAGCTGTTTAATGGAGACAGGGCTGCACGGGAGACTGACAGATGTTTAATGGAGACAGGGCTGCACGGGAGACTGACAGCTGTTTAATGGAGACAGGGCTGCACGGGAGACTGACAGCTGTTTAATGGAGACAGGGCTGCTGACAGCTGTTTAATGGAGACAGGGCTGCACGGGAGACTGACAGCTGTTTAATGGAGACAGGGCTGCACGGGAGACTGACAGCTGTTTAATGGAGACAGGGCTGCACGGGAGACTGACAGCTGTTTAATGGAGACAGGGCTGCACGGGAGACAGACAGCTGTTTAATGGAGACAGGGCTGCACGGGAGACGACAGCTGTTTAATGGAGACAGGGCTGCACGGGAGACAGACAGCTGTTTAATGGAGACAGGGCTGCACGGGAGACTGACAGCTGTTTAATGGAGACAGGGCTGCACGGGAGACAGACAGCTGTTTAATGGAGACAGGGCTGACAGCTGTTTAATGGAGCACGGGAGACAGACAGCTGTTTAATGGAGACAGGGCTGCACGGGAGACAGACAGATGTTTAATGGAGACAGGGCTGCACGGGAGACAGACAGCTGTTTAATGGAGACAGGGCTGCACGGGAGACTGACAGATGTTTAATGGAGACAGGGCTGCACGGGAGACAGACAGATGTTTAATGGAGACAGGGCTGCACGGGAGACAGACAGCTGTTTAATGGAGACAGGGCTGCACGGGAGACAGACAGCTGTTTAATGGAGACAGGGCTGCACGGGAGACTGACAGATGTTTAATGGAGACAGGGCTGCACGGGAGACAGACAGCTGTTTAATGGAGACAGGGTGCACGGGAGACTGACAGCTGTTTAATGGAGACAGACAGACAGCTGTTTAATGGAGACAGGGCTGCACGGGAGACAGACAGCTGTTTAATGGAGACAGGGCTGCACGGGAGACTGACAGCTGTTTAATGGAGACAGGGCTGCACGGGAGACAGACAGCTGTTTAATGGAGACAGGGCTGACAGCTGTTTAATGGAGACAGACGGGAGACTGTTTAATGGAGACAGATGTTTAATGGAGACAGGGCTGCACTGGGAGACAGACAGCTGTTTAATGGAGACAGGGCAGATGTTTAATGCAGGGCTGCACGGGAGACTGACAGATGTTTAATGGGAGACAGACAGCTGTTTAATGGAGACAGGGCTGCACGGGAGACAGACAGCTGTTTAATGGAGACAGGGCTGCACGGGAGACAGACAGCTGTTTAATGGAGACAGGGCTGCACGGGAGACTGACAGATGTTTAATGGAGACAGGGCTGCACGGGAGACTGACAGCTGTTTAATGGAGACAGGGCTGCACGGGAGACTGACAGCTGTTTAATGGAGACAGGGCTGCACGGGAGACTGACAGCTGTTTAATGGAGACAGGGCTGCACGGGAGACTGACAGCTGTTTAATGGAGACAGGGCTGCACGGGAGACTGACAGCTGTTTAATGGAGACAGGGCTGCACGGGAGACAGACAGATGTTTAATGGAGACAGGGCTGCACGGGAGACAGACAGCTGTTTAATGGAGACAGGGCTGCACGGGAGACTGACAGCTGTTTAATGGAGACAGGGCTGCACGGGAGACTGACAGCTGTTTAATGGAGACAGGGCTGCACGGGAGACAGGGCTGCACGGGAGACTGACAGCTGTTTAATGGAGACAGGGCTGCACGGGAGACTGACACCTGTTAAAGGGAGACAGGGCTGCACGGGAGACAGACAGCTGTTTAATGGAGACAGGGCTGCACGGGAGACAGACAGCTGTTTAATGGAGACAGGGCTGCACGGGAGACAGAGGTGCAGCAATGGGAGACTGACAGATGTTTAATGGAGACAGGGCTGCACGGGAGACTGACAGCTGTTTAATGGAGACAGGGCTGCATGGGAGACAGACAGCTGTTTAATGGAGACAGGGCTGCACGGGAGACAGAGGTGCAGCACTGGGAGACTGACAGATGTTTAATGGAGACAGGGCTGTACGGGAGACAGACAGATGTTTAATGGAGACAGGGCTGCACGGGAGACAGACAGCTGTTTAATGGAGACAGGGCTGCACGGGAGACTGACAGATGTTTAATGGAGACAGGGCTGCACGGGAGACAGACAGATGTTTAATGGAGACAGGGCTGCATGGGAGACAGACAGCTGTTTAATGGAGACAGGGCTGCACGGGAGACTGACAGCTGTTTAATGGAGACAGGTCTGCACGGGAGACAGACAGCTGTTTAATGGAGACAGGGCTGTACGGGAGACAGACAGATGTTTAATGGAGACAGGGCTGCACGGGAGACAGACAGCTGTTTAATGGAGACAGGGCTGCACGGGAGACTGACAGATGTTTAATGGAGACAGGGCTGCATTCGGAGACAGACAGCTGTTTAATGGAGACAGAGGTGCAGCACTGGGAGACTGACAGATGTTTAATGGAGACAGGGCTGCAAGGGAGACTGACAGATGTTTAATGGAGACAGGGCTGCACTGGGAGACAGACAGCTGTTTAATGGAGACAGGGCTGCACGGGAGACAGACAGATGTTTAATGGAGACAGGGCTGCACGGGAGACTGACAGATGTTTAATGGAGACAGGGCTGCACTGGGAGACAGACAGCTGTTTAATGGAGACAGGGCTGCACTGGGAGACTGACAGCTGTTTAATGGAGACAGGGCTGCACTGGGAGACAGACAGCTGTTTAACGGAGACAGGGCTGCACGGGAGACAGACAGCTGTTTAATGGAGACAGGGCTGCACGGGAGACTGACAGCTGTTTAATGGAGACAGGGCTGCACGGGAGACTGACAGCTGTTTAATGGAGACAGGGCTGCACGGGAGACTGACAGCTGTTTAATGGAGACAGGGCTGCACGGGAGACTGACAGCTGTTTAATGGAGACAGGTCTGCACGGGAGACTGACAGCTGTTTAATGGAGACAGGAATGCACGGGAGACTGACAGCTGTTTAATGGAGACAGGGCTGCACGGGAGACAGACAGATGTTTAATGGAGACAGGGCTGCACGGGAGACAGACAGATGTTTAATGGAGACAGGGCTGCACGGGAGACTGACAGCTGTTTAATGGAGACAGGGCTGCACGGGAGACTGACAGCTGTTTAATGGAGACAGGGCTGCACGGGAGACTGACAGCTGTTTAATGGAGACAGGGCTGCACGGGAGACAGGGCTGCACGGGAGACTGACAGCTGTTTAATGGAGACAGGGCTGCACGGGAGACTGACAGCTGTTTAATGGAGACAGGGCTGCACGGGAGACAGACAGCTGTTTAATGGAGACAGGGCTGCACGGGAGACAGACAGCTGTTTAATGGAGACAGGGCTGCACGGGAGACAGAGGTGCAGCAATGGGAGACTGACAGATGTTTAATGGAGACAGGGCTGCACGGGAGACTGACAGCTGTTTAATGGAGACAGGGCTGCATGGGAGACAGACAGCTGTTTAATGGAGACAGGGCTGCACGGGAGACAGAGGTGCAGCACTGGGAGACTGACAGATGTTTAATGGAGACAGGGCTGCACGGGAGACAGACAGCTGTTTGATGGAGACAGGGCTGCACGGGAGACAGAGGTGCAGCACTGGGAGACTGACAGATGTTTAATGGAGACAGGGCTGCACGGGAGACTGACAGCTGTTTAATGGAGACAGGGCTGCACGGGAGACAGACAGATGTTTAATGGAGACAGGGCTGCACGGGAGACTGACAGCTGTTTAATGGAGACAGGGCTGCACGGGAGACAGACAGCTGTTTAATGGAGACAGGGCTGCACGGGAGACAGAGGTGCAGCACTGGGAGACTGACAGATGTTTAATGGAGACAGGGCTGCACGGGAGACAGACAGCTGTTTAATGGAGACTGGGCTGCACGGGAGACTGACAGATGTTTAATGGAGACAGGGCTGCACGGGAGACAGAGGTGCAGCACTGGGAGACTGACAGCTGTTTAATGGAGACAGGGCTGCACGGGAGACAGAGGTGCAGCACAGGGAGACTGACAGATGTTTAATGGAGACAGGGCTGCACGGGAGACAGAGGTGCAGCACTGGGAGACTGACAGATGTTTAATGGAGACAGGGCTGCACGGGAGACAGAGGTGCAGCACTGGGAGACTGACAGATGTTTAATGGAGACAGGGCTGCACAGGAGACAGAGGTGCAGCACTGGGAGACTGACAAATGTTTAATGGAGACAGGGCTGCACGGGAGACAGAGGTGCAGCACTGGGAGACTGACAGCTGTTTAATGGAGACAGGGATGTGAGGAGAAATTCATTTGTGAGGTGACACTGTCCCCCAGCCCCAGGGTATGACCGTCTTGAGAGACAGGGATGTGAGGTGACACTGTCCCCCATCCCCAGGGTATGACCGTCTTGAGAGACAGGGATGTGAGGTGACACTGTCCCCCAACCCCAGGATATGACCGTCTTGAGAGACAGGGATGTGAGGTGACACTGTCTCCCAACCCCAGGGTATGACCGTCTTGAGAGACAGGGGCGGGTGGGGTGGCCGGTGTGGGGGTGGGGGTGGAGTTACAGAGGTTTTTGTGTCATGTCTCTGTGGAGATCATTAAACAATGAACGAAGTATGAACACACTGTGTCACACACAGCAACACACAGTCAGAGTTAGCGAGAGGAGGAATGAGGTACGGAGAGTTTGGAGGGGAGTTTACGCTTTGACTAACAGGCTTTTACAACCTCAGCTTTTTGAGCTCATATTTTATTATTGTGTCTCTAGGTGTTAAGGTCATTACAAGAACTAAGACAGCTAACACGGCAGAAATGTTCTAAACGTTTAGGAGTCTCTGGGACGATGTAGCTGGATGTGTTTGCTATGTTTGTATGTTGCTGGTTATGGCTATCGGATCGTCAGCGTTTTTACGATGGCAATATGGATCTTTCAGCTGTTTCTGTTGATCTATCTTAATCTCCCAATTATGAGTTGTACAGTACATACCACTGTGAACACACAGTTGATCTGACTACATCAAACGTCTTCCAGTCATCTAATTGCATTTACTACTCTGGCTCCTCAGAATTTAGTTATTTTTGTTGTTTAAAATATGTTTCCCCTCCTTCTAATTCCTTTCCTGGTCATGTTCTGCTGAGGACAACATGTCCAGTGCTGTGAAATCAGGCTGAGGGTAAAGTCCAGTTGTGGATACGCTTAATAAATAACCACGTATCCTGAGGGTGGATAGGGCGTTAAGAAGAAACAGTATCCTGGTCCTGCTCTGTAATGAAATGTCTGCTGGGATGAGAGAGAGTAGAGGCAGAAAGAGGAGAGGAGATAGGTGATACGTGCCCCGGGAACAAGGAAATATGGTTAGCCGCTTGAAACAATAAGGTTATCTGGGGACAAAGTATCCTTTTAGTAAAACCAAAGATGGCAGAGAGATTAACAGTGGACACACACAAATCATCCAGGCCTTTCTTTTACCAGAGAAATTTAAAAATTAAGGGGAAATGGAAAGAAATTTTTTTAACTATTTCAACCAGTGTAAAACACATACAACTGCTGTCCACAAGACTAATTAGTTATTGATTTTTTTACCCTGCATGTGAAACAAATTATTTTTGCCTGTGCAGCCTGTATTAGAACTCTATGCTAATAGCTGACAGCAGCAGCCAATTAACAGTGCCAATACTAATGAGCTCCCTGTGGTCAGGCCCACTGATTGTCCCAGGGTCCAGACATGTCCCATGTAGCAGATTCACATGTGGTCTGCCTCAGAGAACACACAGCACAGTAGTACTCACTTCTGTCAAACAAAAGGAAGATGAACTGTTAGTTGGCCACATTGCTCATTTACAAGTCAAATCACGATACAATCTGACTTTCAATTACAGTGCTACAAAGGTACGCTTCATTCCAGGGGTTCAGACACTCACTGGGATGTCTCTCCCTTTCCTCCTGCAATGGCTTTGGATACAATATAAACATCCTTATAAACAGCGCCCCTTTTTGCCTCATTGAAACACACAGCACAAGCATCTCCCAGTGACAGGCTTTAGCTCATCTCAGCAATGTCCAAAAAGATTACACCAAACAAAACAAACAACAGACATCGCTCAAAATGCAGGAGAATAAAACAAGGTGTAACGATGTGAGCTGAGAGTCGGGAAGTAAGTTCAGGGAGTGAGTGTTTTAATAAATAAACACAACATAATACAAAATAACAAACACAAACAATACACAGAACTGACACAGTAACACCTGGGGATGGAACCAAAGGGAATGACATATATAGGGAAGGTAATCAGGGAAGTGATGGAGCCCAGGTGAGTCTGATGAAGCACAGGTGCGCGTAACGATGGTGACAGGTGTGCGCCATAACGAGCAGCCTGGTGACCTAGAGGCCGGAGAGGGAGCACACGTGACATTGGGAAAAGAAAATAAATGGAATGCTCATGAACGGAGCCCAGGGAAAGCTACAACCATGACGCAATCAGTCTGGTCTGATAAGGAAGACCCGGAGCATTCTGTTTTAAGACATACACTACCGTTGAAAAGTTTGGGGTCATTTAGAAATGTCATTGTTTTTTAAAGAAAAGCTCAGTTTTTGTCCATTTCTACCTTTATTTAACTAGGCAAGTCAGTTAAGAACAAATTCTTATTTTCAATGACGGCCTAGGAACAGTGGGTTAACTGCCTGTTCAGGGGCAGAACGACAGACAGCAGCTCAGGAATTTGAACATGCAACCTTCCAGTTACTAGTCCAACGCTCTAACCACTAGGCCACCCTGCCGCCTCTTTCTAATCTGGTTAGGGCCAGTTTGCGCTGTTCTGTGAAGGGAGAAGTACACAGCATTGTACAAGATCTTCATTTCTCAGAACAATAATAGACTGATGAGTTTCAGAAGAAAGTGCTTTGTTTCTGGCCATTTTGAGCCTGTAATCGAACGCACAAATGCTGATGTTCCAGATACTCAACTAGTCTAAAGAAGGCCAGTTCTTTAATCAGAACGACAGTTTTCAGCTGTGCTAACATAATTGCAAAAGGGTTTTCTAATGATCAATTAGCCTTTTAAAATGATAAACTTGGATTAGCTAACACAACGTGCCATTGGAACACAGGAGTGATGGTTGCTGATAATGGGCCTCTGTACGCCTATGTAGATATTCCATAGAAAATCTGAGATTTCCAGCTATTATGGTCATTTACAACATTAACAATGTCTACACTGTATTTCTGATCAATTCGATGTTATTTTAATGGACAAAAACAAGAAAATTTCTAAGTGACCCTAACTTTCGAATGGTAGTGTGTGTTTTTTCTTCATATGTCTTATGCATACAGAATGGCCCTTGACATTCGCTTCAGCAATTTTTCTCAAAATCCTTTTATTTTGAAGAAATGTTAATTACAAGAAAAGGCTTTCCTTCAATCCGTCTTTCCAATAATGCTGCCGTCTCCCTGGGGGAGAAATATGAAAATGCAGTGGTGAAATGAACAATTTTCCTCCAAACACAATTACCAGGCAATTTGCAAAGTCCTTCAGAGAGCAATCAGCAATCACTCTTCTTGAAAGTTGGTGAGGGGAAGAAAAGAGACTGTTTCACGTCATGTTATTTCTCCTTTCTCGTTGGTATAAAGCTTTGTTCTCCTGTGTGCCAAGCGGAGATGTTGCAGTCAGATCTACCATCTCTGGGAGAGGACCGTACATCAGTAGAGTAACAGCCCTGATAGATGAATGTGGCGCCATAGAGCACAGTCAGACCAGACTGGACCATTTCTCTGTCCTTAGTTTTAAATTAGACTCGACATCAGCACAACAACCTTCAGCTATCAGCATGGCCCAAAGCTGACTGGGTTGCATCAGAAAGTAAAGAGAGTGGTCTGTTCAGGATGTATATGGTCAGGCTACGTCAAACAGGTAGCACCATTAAGACTGGAGCGACATGTCAAATGAGTGTGTGTGTGTTAATTTGTTTGTGTACGCACAACAGAGGGAGAGCGAGAGAGTAAGTGAGAGAGCGAGAGAAGAAAGTGAGAGCGTTGCAGCGGTGTCGTTAGAGAAAGGTAAAGAGAGAAGGGTAAGATAAAGATTTTGTTCAGTGCTGGGTGCTTATAGTGCAGAACACTAATGCAGAGGACGTCAGCAGGATAGGAGGGAGCAGGAGATCCATTCTCCTCAGGGTAGACTCCATCTTGGCACTACCTGTTATAAACTTCCCCTGCCGTCGTGCACAATTACCTCTGTAATTCAAAAAGGTCGGTGTGGCTGCTGTGTAATTCAGTATTCCTATAGATCTGTATTAACTACATATTAAATCACCCTGGAGTGGAAACACACCCACTGAATACTGAGCACGGAGAACATATGACACTACCCAACCCAGCTGGGACATATGACACAACCCAAACCAGCTGGGACATATGACACTACCCAACCCAGCTGGGACATATGACACAACCCAAACCAGCTGGGACATATGACACTACCCAACCCAGCTGGGACATATGACACTACCCAAACCAGCTGGGACATATGACACAACCCAAACCAGCTGGGACATATGACACAACCCAAACCAGCTGGGACATATGACACTACCCAACACAGCTGGGACATATGACACTACCCAACCCAGCTTGGACATATGACACTACCCAACCCAGCTGTCAGAGGGACCAGGAACCAGTGGGACATATGACACTACCCAACCCAGCTGGGACATATGACACTACCCAACCCAGCTGGGACATATGACACAACCCAACCCAGCTGTCAGAGGGACCAGGAACCAGTGGGTCATATGACACAACCCAACCCAACTGGGACATGACACTATCCAACCCAGCTGGGACATATGACACTACCCAACCCAGCTGGGACATATGACACTACCCAACCCAGCTGGGACATATGACACTAACCAACCCAGCTGTCAGAGGGACCAGGAACCAGTGGGTCATATGACACAACCCAACTGGGACATGACACTACCCAAACCAGCTGGGACATATGACACAACCCAAACCAGCTGGGACATATGACACAACCCAAACCAGCTGGGACATATGACACAACCCAAACCAGCTGGGACATATGACACTACCCAACCCAGCTGGGACATATGACACTACCCAAACCAGCTGGGACATATGACACTACCCAACCCAGCTGTCAGAGGGACCAGGGACCAGAGCAACTTATGGCACTACCCAACCCAGCTGTCAGAGGGTCCAGGGACCAGAGGAACTTATGACACTACCCAACCCAGCTGTCAGCAGGCAGTGATGAGTGATGAGTGGGAAGTGAGTGAGTAGGATGAGTAGGAAACAGCCTGTCCATATTTGGTTACATCATCTGATAAGCAAACAGGAAGAGAACATGAGAGATCTGATGCTGCTGCCTGAGTCTGGGAGTTGAGGATATTACTGCTGTCTGAGTCTGGGAGGATGAGGATGTTACTGCTATCTGAGTCTGGGAGGTGAGGATATTACTGCTGTCTGAGTCTGAGGAGATGAGGATGTTACTGCTATCTGAGTCTGGGAGGATGAGGATGTTACTGCTATATGAGTCTGGGAGGTGAGGATATTACTACTGTCTGAGTCTGGGAAGATGAGGATGTTACTGCTATCTGAGTCTGGGAGGATGAGGATGTTACTGCTATCTGAGTCTGGGAAGATGAGGATGTTACTGCCATCTGAGTCTGGGAAGATGAGGATGTTACTGCCATCTGAGTCTGGGAAGATGAGGATGTTACTGCTATCTGAGTCTGGGAGGATGAAGATGTTACTGCTGTCTGAGTCTGACAGGGATGAGGATGTTACTACTGTCTGAGTCTGAGAGGATGAGGATGTTACTGCTATCTGAGTCTGGGAAGATGAGGATGTTACTGATGTCTGAGTCTGGGAGGATGAGGATGTTACTGCTATCTGAGTCTGGGAAGATGAGGATGTTACTGATGTCTGAGTCTGGGAGGATGTTAATGATGTCTGACTCTGACAGGGATGAGGCTGTTACTGCTGCCTGAGTCTGGGAGGATGAGGCTGTTGTTGCTATCTGTGTCTGGGAGGATGAGGCTGTTGTTGCTATCTGTGTCTGGGAAGATGAGGATGTTACTGCTGCCTGAGTCTGGGAGGATGAGGCTGTTGTTGCTATCTGTGTCTGGGAGGATGGTACTGATGTCATAGTCTGACAGGGATGAGGCTGTTACTGCTGCCTGAGTCTGGGAGGATGAGGCTGTTACAGCTGTCTGAGTCTGGGAGGATGAGGCTGTTGTTGCTATCTGTGTCTGGGAGGATGGTACTGATGTCTGAGTCTGGGAGGATGAGGCTGTTACAGCTGTCTGAGTCTGGGAGGATGAGGCTGTTGTTGCTATCTGTGTCTGGGAGGATGAGGCTGTTGTTGCTATCTGAGTCTGGGAGGATGGTACTGATGTCTGAGTCTGGGAGGATGAGGCTGTTACAGCTGTCTGAGTCTGGGAGGATGAGGCTGTTGTTGCTATCTGTGTCTGGGAGGATGGTACTGATGTCTGAGTCTGGGAGGATGAGGCTGTTACAGCTGTCTGAGTCTGGGAGGATGAGGCTGTTGTTGCTATCTGTGTCTGGGAGGATGAGGCTGTTGTTGCTATCTGAGTCTGGGAGGATGGTACTGATGTCTGAGTCTGGGAGGATGAGGCTGTTACAGCTGACTGAGTCTGGGAGGATGAGGCTGTTGTTGCTATCTGTGTCTGGGAGGATGAGGCTGTTGTTGCTATCTGAGTCTGGGAGGATGGTACTGATGTCAGAGTCTGACAGGGATGAGGCTGTTACAGCTGTCTGAGTCTGGGAGGATGAGGCTGTTACTGCTATCTGAGTCTGGGAGGCTGTTACTGCTGCCTGAGTCTGGGAGGATGAGGCTGTTGTTGCTATCTGTGTCTGGGAGGATGAGGCTGTTACTGCTGCCTGAATCTGGGAGGATGGTACTGATGTCTGAGTCTGGGAGGATGAGGCTGTTACTGCTGCCTGAGTCTGGGAGGATGAGGCTGTTGTTGCTATCTGAGTCTGGGAGGATGAGGCTGTTACTGCTGCCTGAGTCAGGGAGGATGGTACTGATGTCTGAGTCTGGGAGGATGACGCTGTTACTGCTGTCTGAGTCTGGGAGGATGTTACTGCTGTCTGAGTCTGACAGGGATGAGGCTGTTACAGCTGTCTGAGTCTGGGAGGATGGTACTGATGTCAGAGTCTGACAGGGATGAGGCTGTTACTGCTGCCTGAGTCTGGGAGGATGAGGCTGTTGTTGCTATCTGTGTCTGGGAGGATGAGGCTGTTACTGCTGCCTGAGTCTGGGAGGATGGTACTGATGTCAGAGTCTGACAGGGATGAGGCTGTTACTGCTGTCTGAGTCTGGGAGGATGAGGCTGTTACTGCTGCCTGAGTCTGGGAGGATGGTACTGATGTCAGAGTCTGACAGGGATGAGGCTGTTACTGCTGTCTGAGTTTGGGAGGATGAGGCTGTTACTGCTGCCTGAGTCTGGGAGGATGGTACTGATGTCTGAGTCTGGGAGGATGAAGCTGTTACTGCTGTCTGAGTTTGGGAGGATGAGGCTGTTACTGCTGTCTGAGTCTGGGAAGATGAGGATGTTACTGCTGCCTGAGTCTGGGAGGATGGTACTGATGTCAGAGTCTGACAGGGATGAGGCTGTTACTGCTGCCTGAGTCTGGGAGGATGGTACTGATGTCAGAGTCTGACAGGGATGAGGCTGTTACTGCTGTCTGAGTCTGGGAAGATGAGGCTGTTACTGCTGTCTGAGTCTGGGAGGATGTTACTGCTGTCTGAGTCTGGGAGGATGAGGCTGTTACTGCTGTCTGAGTCTGGGACGATGTTACTGCTGTCTGAGTCTGACAGGGATGAGGCTGTTACAGCTGTCTGAGTCTGGGAGGATGAGGCTGTTGTTGCTGTCTGAGTCTGGGAGGATGAGGCTGTTACTGCTGCCTGAGTCTGGGAAGATGAGGCTGTTGTTGCTATCTGAGTCTGGGAGGATGGTACTGATGTCTGAGTCTGGGAGGATGAGGCTGTTACAGCTGTCTGAGTCTGGGAGGATGAGGCTGTTGTTGCTATCTGTGTCTGGGAGTTTGAGGCTGTTGTTGCTATCTGAGTCTGGGAGGATGGTACTGATGTCTGAGTCTGGGAGGATGAGGCTGTTACAGCTGTCTGAGTCTGGGAGGATGAGGCTGTTGTTGCTATCTGTGTCTGGGAGGATGAGGCTGTTGTTGCTATCTGAGTCTGGGAGGATGGTACTGATGTCAGAGTCTGACAGGGATGAGGCTGTTACAGCTGTCTGAGTCTGGGAGGATGAGGCTGTTACTGCTATCTGAGTCTGGGAGGATGGTACTGATGTCTGAGTTTGGGAGGATGAGGCTGTTACTGCTGCCTGAGTCTGGGAGGATGAGGCTGTTACTGCTGCCTGAGTCTGGGAGGATGGTACTGATGTCTGAGTCTGGGAGGATGAGGCTGTTACTGCTGCCTGAGTCTGGGAGGATGAGGATGTTGTTGCTATCTGAGTCTGGGAGGATGAGGCTGTTACTGCTGCCTGAGGCTGGGAGGATGGTACTGATGTCTGAGTCTGGGAGGATGAGGCTGTTACTGCTGCCTGAGTCTGGGAGGATGAGGCTGTTGTTGCTATCTGAGTCTGGGAGGATGGTACTGCTGTCTGAGTCTGGGAGGATGAGGATGTTACTGCTATCTGAGTCTGGGAGGATGAGGATGTTACTGCTGTCTGAGTCTGGGAGGATGTTACTGCTGTCTGAGTCTGACAGGGATGAGGCTGTTACTGCTGTCTGAGTCTGGGAGGATGAGGCTGTTACTGCTGTCTGAGTCTGGGAGGATGAGGATGTTACTGCTATCTGAGTCTGGGAGGATGAGGCTGTTGTTGCTATCTGAGTCTGGGAGGATGAGGCTGTTACTGCTGCCTGAGGCTGGGAGGATGGTACTGATGTCTGAGTCTGGGAGGATGAGGCTGTTACTGCTGTCTGAGTCTGGGAGGATGAGGCTGTTACTGCTGTCTGAGTCTGGGAGGATGAGGATGTTACTGCTATCTGAGTCTGGGAGGATGAGGCTGTTGTTGCTGTCTGAGTCTGGGAGGATGAGGCTGTTACTGCTGCCTGAGTCTGGGAAGATGAGGCTGTTGTTGCTATCTGAGTCTGGGAGGATGGTACTGATGTCTGAGTCTGGGAGGATGAGGCTGTTACAGCTGTCTGATTCTGGGAGGATGAGGCTGTTGTTGCTATATGTGTCTGGGAGGATGAGGCTGTTGTTGCTATCTGAGTCTGGGAGGATGGTACTGATGTCTGAGTCTGGGAGGATGAGGCTGTTACAGCTGTCTGAGTCTGGGAGGATGAGGCTGTTGTTGCTATCTGTGTCTGGGAGGATGAGGCTGTTGTTGCTATCTGAGTCTGGGAGGATGGTACTGATGTCAGAGTCTGACAGTGATGAGGCTGTTGCTGCTGTCTGAGTCTGGGAGGATGTTAATGATGTCTGACTCTGACAGGGATGAGGCTGTTACTGCTGCCTGAGTCTGGGAGGATGAGGCTGTTGTTGCTATCTGTGTCTGGGAGGATGAGGCTGTTGTTGCTATCTGTGTCTGGGAAGATGAGGATGTTACTGCTGCCTGAGTCTGGGAGGATGAGGCTGTTGTTGCTATCTGTGTCTGGGAGGATGGTACTGATGTCATAGTCTGACAGGGATGAGGCTGTTACTGCTGCCTGAGTCTGGGAGGATGAGGCTGTTACAGCTGTCTGAGTCTGGGAGGATGAGGCTGTTGTTGCTATCTGTGTCTGGGAGGATGGTACTGATGTCTGAGTCTGGGAGGATGAGGCTGTTACAGCTGTCTGAGTCTGGGAGGATGAGGCTGTTGTTGCTATCTGTGTCTGGGAGGATGAGGCTGTTGTTGCTATCTGAGTCTGGGAGGATGGTACTGATGTCTGAGTCTGGGAGGATGAGGCTGTTACAGCTGTCTGAGTCTGGGAGGATGAGGCTGTTGTTGCTATCTGTGTCTGGGAGGATGGTACTGATGTCTGAGTCTGGGAGGATGAGGCTGTTACAGCTGTCTGAGTCTGGGAGGATGAGGCTGTTGTTGCTATCTGTGTCTGGGAGGATGAGGCTGTTGTTGCTATCTGAGGCTGGGAGGATGGTACTGATGTCTGAGTCTGGGAGGATGAGGCTGTTACAGCTGCCTGAGTCTGGGAGGATGAGGCTGTTGTTGCTATCTGTGTCTGGGAGGAGAGGCTGTTGTTGCTATCTGAGTCTGGGAGGATGGTACTGATGTCAGAGTCTGATGAGGCTGTTACAGCTGTCTGAGTCTGGGAGGATGAGGCTGTTACTGCTATCTGAGTCTGGGAGGATGGTACTGATGTCTGAGTTTGGGAGGATGAGGCTGTTACTGCTGCCTGAGTCTGGGAGGATGAGGCTGTTGTTGCTATCTGTGTCTGGGAGGATGAGGCTGTTACTGCTGCCTGAGTCTGGGAGGATGGTACTGATGTCTGAGTCTGGGAGGATGAGGCTGTTACTGCTGCCTGAGTCTGGGAGGATGAGGATGTTGTTGCTATCTGAGTCTGGGAGGATGAGGCTGTTACTGCTGCCTGAGGCTGGGAGGATGGTACTGATGTCTGAGTCTGGGAGGATGAGGCTGTTACTGCTGCCTGAGTCTGGGAGGATGAGGCTGTTGTTGCTATCTGAGTCTGGGAGGATGGTACTGCTGTCTGAGTCTGGGAGGATGAGGCTGTTACTGCTGTCTGAGTCTGGGAGGATGAGGATGTTACTGCTATCTGAGTCTGGGAGGATGAGGATGTTACTGCTGTCTGAGTCTGGGAGGATGAGGCTGTTACTGCTGTCTGAGTCTGGGAGGATGAGGCTGTTACTGCTGTCTGAGTCTGGGAGGATGAGGATGTTACTGCTATCTGAGTCTGGGAGGATG